>NC_071286.1:48147256-48447256 GCF_943735745.2 Anopheles bellator
AGAGAGAGAGAGAGAGAGAGAGAGAGAGAGAGAGAGAGAGGGCGATGGGAATTCGGTGATCGATTGAAAGTGACCACAGATTATGGCTGGCGGCTCGTCTCGGTCGCGTTGGCTGACATCCACTTCTACAAAGCAGCGCCCGTATTCGTGTTTTGACTTTGGTATTTGGAAGACATTTTTCGTTACTGCAAGATCGTTTCACGATGACAAGATTCCCTCGCCTCCCTCGGCGGCATTGATCCTCGTACATCCCGTACCCGTCACCGGTAATATGTAATATGAATGGCGAAACGACAAGTGACAAAACGTTGACACACTACAAGCTAACAATCGAAGTGACGAAGAACGAACGAGTAAAGGGCAAAATCTCGCGAACGTTCTGCGCTCAAGGATGGTACGCACAAGCGGACACCATATTACGAGCATACTACGGGAATTGAGGATTGGAATTGATTTGAATGTTTATACTGTTAGAAATTGCGGCTAGTGCTTTGGGAAAAACGGATGATAGGCAAAAAAAGGTACCATTGTCGTATGATAAATTGTAAACCTAAGACTTAAATACATTCATCAAAAAGCATATTCAGTTTGCTCGAGTTTCGTATATAAAGTATGTGTACAAATTTAGAAATTCGAGATACTTAATAAACTATAGAGTGAAACCCTTTGCCCAATGCAAGTTGGTACTTGGCTAAAATCATTCACTTATTACTTGGACTTGTTGTGATCTTGCCTACGAACCGAGGTTCGAAGATGTTCGAGAGACACTGGCGAGATGTTCGCGACGGAGCGCTCTTAGCGAGGACGGCATTGGGCCATGTTCATGTTTTCGTCATCCGCAATTTCATTCTGACAGCGTCTTCCAAACTAAACCAAAACCAAGCCAAACCCAGGCCAAACGGAGCTGACCACTAGAAATGTTGCAAATAATGGTGCTTGCCGTTAACCGGGCAGCTGTCACAAACTTCAGCACACGCGACATTCTCAGTTGGAACAGGCTGGGTTCGGTATTCGGCCCAGAAAGCGGAGCACCTACTTCTGCGAGAGAAGATATTTCATTCTATTCGTCGTTCCGACTTGAAGGCAACCAATAAACTGGCCGCTCACTAGACCGAGTGCGAGAGACGCGTTGACTTCCATGTTAATTATATAATTAGAGCAACGATCAAGAAGATGGCACCGCCGGAGCTATCTTCGCAGCTGGCGGTGGTGTGGGTGAGGTCTGATGCTCAACGGCCCTCTGCGAAGACGGTGCTCGAAGACGGTGTTTTTTCCGGCTGATGCTGGGAAGGAAGTATCGAGAAACTGCATGACCGAGTGCATGAAATTGTTTTTAAACCTCGGTGCTAGACTCTCGAGGTGTTGATCGATGGATACTAACGATTAAAGTGCGGCATATCGTAATCAGTTGAAACTATATCTTTAAGCCTGCCGAGAACGCGAGTGAGCCATAAATAACCTAAATGCTGCTCAAATTCGAGATTGTTTATTTCTTGTACGGCAACCGATACTTTCGTCTAGATGACCCATGATTGGAAATGGGCAGAGTGATTGTATACTTGAGCAAGGAAGGCTGCTATCGATATATAAAATACAAACAGAATGATAGTATTAAGCTGGAGAAAAACGAACACTAGGTTAGGAACTTTTTTTTACTGAGAAAGAACGCGAGTCGGTAGCATTAAAGCTGCTGGAAAGTGGAAAGCTGTAAGATAAGTGGAAATAACAGAAAACTATATCAGACATTCATCAATCAAGCGAGACAATGGCTATTATGACAGCCACTCATGTGTGTATGGAATCATGTGTGGCCACTTCTGTGCTTATCCCTTAGCGTGGTTATCAAATTTGGTAGCTCGTGCCCCGTGCCTGGGGCATGCTCAGCACTAGCCCAAGTGGAATGGCCTCTCGCAGACACAGATGTCACTGACGGATTCGCGTCATGTGTTCTCTCGGGCTAAAACAGGTGACCTGGGAGAGAAAAATCTATGCCACAGTTCAACCGGCGTACACATTTGGGTTTTTCGGGATCGTCGAATCGAACACAACATTTAAACGGAAACCGAAACATTACTTTAAAGTGCGGTACGCGCCACAGCCGTAACGTTTGCACCGATAGCTTTTCCTGATCATCATTAATCATGTTCGCACATTTACGAATACCGATCCCGTCGGAGGCAAATTTTCATTCCACATCCCAGCTATACAGCTTTCCGTTCCTTTCAGAATTTCTGAATTGGTTCGAGGAAATGGTAGAGAAAGAAAAGAAAAATGGAAAGCGGTTATGCTTCACATTGCCCCAAGTATTTACACTTCAATTGAGTCGACATCGAACCCCAAATGGCCCCGGAATGACTTCCTAACCCCATTGCCATAAGCAATTGAACTTGATTTGGCGAAACATAGAAGAAAAAAAATAGCAACAACAGGCCAAAAACAAACTTTACTGATACTCGAGAATTGTTTTGAAACACCGAAATGAGAAACCAACCCACCCAAACGGCGATTTATTGATTCGGTGGATTGATGTGGCGACTGCCGAAGAATTGTACTCTTCTCCCTTTCTTTTGCAGTTTCTCTGCCAACTGTATTCTGGACACAGACTTGAATTGGCTAAGGCTGACGAATGTTCCTTGGGACCGTCAAGCCACGGGATGTTTGTCGTCCAGCGTGGCTAGGAATGCATGCAAGAACAACATTCTTCATCGCAGGCATCGCGCAAGGCAACGGAACCTCTCCGCTTGGTAAACCGTCTAGTTCGGGGTTTGTTTTGGGTGGGCTAATGCTTGTTTTGGCTCCGAAAAGACACCGACATGTAACGTCGAATACGGGCGATGAACCACAACTTCTGGGCAAGTTTGATGTTATGTGAAATTGCATTATTATATTTCTCTTCCTTAGCTCCAATTCGTTTCTGCCGTCCGTCTTAACGATGGTAACATTCATTAGTTATTAATGTTTTCGGTGGGGCAGGTCAGTGATTGTCGATTGTCTGAGTTGCTGGGTCAAAGTATTGATTGTTCAGCTCATGACATTAACCTGATGATGCCACGGATACGGATGTAGCTGGAAATGATACATTTTACTAGGATTGTATATGTTCATTTTCAGCTTCTGTCAACATAGGCAGAATAGTGAGTTAAATAAATAAATAACTATACAACATGGAAATCCAAATACTGAATAATAAATTTAAAGTTACTGAATATTTGGATCAACAAGTTGCTATCCTCATTTTCTGTTGTGTTTGATTATTTTGTTTGGTTTTTTGTAGTGAAAAGGAACGCATTTTGATATTGTAGTAACCGATACGCATCTGTTGACAGACGAAAAGCTATTGATAAAACGTTCAATCAAAGTCGTGGCTTCGCATATGCAGACCGAGTCGAGCATATGCCTGTCACTAGACCGAGACCGAGTAAAAGTGAGCGATTCAAAGTAACGAAAATTGGCCAGCAAATCCACCAGGTTGCTGCAGCACTGCAATAAACAATAGAAACTGCACAAATAAATAAGAAACTCGCAGTAAAGTTAAAGAGTGAACACCGACGACTTAGTAACGAGGTACATCCAACATTGCTTCCAAGTTTTCCCATACTCTCGAGACGGAAGCAGGGTGCACAAGAGAGGACGAAAGGAAGGAAGAATGGAACCGAATACTCACACAATAGCAAATCGTTATTCGCTGTAAGACAACTCGGCCCAGTCCCGATGGTTTCTCGGTACTGCACACCGAGCCCCTAGTCCTGATTACCATCCCACCTTCGCTTGATTTCAGGCAACAAAAAACATGCAAAACCGGTACATAGGCCACTTCCAATGTCGGCGGTTTATCAATGCTTCTTACACACGCTACTTCTGGCCCATCACTGCGAGCACGGATTGCGTGTCGACGTTAAATGAATAGAGCAAAGAGCTAACAAAATATTTTATGATGTGCAAAAACGTGCGCAAAACAATGTTTATGAAATTCGGGTTTCCTTTAGTTTGTTTTTTACCGTTGTTTTGCTTTTCACTATTACCAAATGTTGTCTTTTCATGTCTTGCGAATCTGTTATGCTGTTGGATGCAAAGTGCCAAACAAGCGTAGCGATAATTTAATATCGGGAATTTGCACGTAGATCATTTCAACTTCGAAATGCTAGTTTTACGATCCACATGTAATACATGTATGTTAAGATTCTGATAATTCGGCTTTAAATAGTGTTTTGATTTGTATGCGTATGCTGAATGCAGTTTCGTGCAGTTCCCACCAATGTACAATAAAAACCTACAGATGTTATTACTAGTTTATTTAGCAGTACTGCCTAAGTTTAATACGTTGCTTTCGATTTCGATAGTGATTGGGCGATATCATTGAGGCCAGGTGGGTATTTCCAATAATGGAGAACCTACAATGGAAGCCTCTCGAACTGATAATATTATATTCATAAACTAAGGCCTAAGCCGACTTTATTCCTCTCGGTATCAAGCAACTGTTATTACTTGACTTAGAATCATTTTGTTTCAATTTATTAACCCTCCATTTAGTTTTCAAGATGGTTCCCGATTGACCCTAAATACGGTGAGAACCTTGAACTCGAGATAGCTTATGTCGCGTCAGATTGTGCCGGGAATGCAATTCTACTAAACGGCATCAATAATACACTTTTGCAATATAATACAATATACGTAACTCGTGAAACATACTCGTTTTCGTATGAGCCTCGGCTTGGGTCAGTTGGGTTCAATAGAGTTAGGAAAGCATGAAGCATTTATCATTGATCCACCGTGGGGCCATTCAGGGAGCAGGCCCACCACTGTGTGGGGAACTCGAGGGAACTGCACTCGAATGGCTCGTAACACAAATTTTATATACACGCGCCAAGTTTTCACCAAAGGCTTTGAAACCCGTGCAAACCTTAATCGAAAACGCTCATCAACGAAAGCATGAGCAGGAAACTTTGGATTCGTGCGCTGAACCACGGCATCCTAAAATAATTTGAAATTTTGCCATTTTCCTTTCGTCCCCGTTTTCGATTGGGTGTGCACGGTGCGGCCACACAAGATATTGTTCATTTTGGGTTGCATTTTACGCGTTAGCTTCCGCTGAACATAAAGATGCAGATAGGACAAAAACGGAGTATAAGATTCATTAGCGGCTACAGCGCCGGCTGTCTTCTTACCGAAACATGATTCTTCAACTCAATCCTGTTTACATGGTTTGCTACAAGTAAAAATGCTAACATAAAATTGTGTCTTAGGAGCACGAGAATACATACAAAGCGATGCTCTATAAACTCGAAGACAGTATTAACACATCGCCCAGGATCAGTGTTTTTAAAAGTTACGTATTTTGCCTTTTTCGAGGTGACACAACAACCAAACGTAAATCAACGAAAAGTGCAAGACTGTTAAAGTGTTAAGAGGATGGCTACACTCCGACCATACCGGAAGCGGGCGCAAAGCGAAAGTTTATCCAAAAATGGTCTGTTACGAAAGCAGAACGAAAAATTATTGCTTTAAGATAGAGTATCCGGAAGGCTATCCATCACCGGCTATTGAGGTCGGAAAGGCTCCCAGCATGCCACCGGATTCTCCAAGTGTCATCAGGTATTAAAATTTGTACTAATTTTGTTCCACATACGTGGGGCACCGAGTCTATTTTTTCTGTCAAGTTGGGTTTTTTTTCCCAAAGTGGCTCCATGTGCAATAATAAATCAGCGATTGAATTATGACCGGCACCCTTTTTGACTTCCGTTCCGTAACCGAAGCCCCTTGTGACTGTGTGACCACCTGAATCGTGTGGAGCTCCGACTGGAGCAGTGTACATATTACGTCGACTGTCCACGGCTAAGTAACTGGATACTTGCTTCCTAATGCGACGGATGATGCGTTAGAGCTGGTCCTACGGATAAGATTCTCGTGTCCCGAAGGTCTCGATAATCGCTATCCTCTGACCGAACACACTAGATTATTACCGGTTACTGCACACCTCGAACCCTTTGGAACACCTTCCACGGCGGTGTCTTTGGATTCAATGATAATAATCTTACCACCGTCGAAAAAGAGGGAAGCACGGACACCGTGGCGGAAGAAGAGGAAAGCCCGAAATAAAGCAATAAATTTTACTTAAGTCAAAACACCGGCTCTAGGGTGTTTTTCAAACCTATTGTAAGACAACAATATCCTTAACCTTGTGGTTCGGGATGGATGGATGGACGTCTGGTTTTTGGGGTGGCCGGCTATCCATGGCTTGCCACTAGGGCCAGGTAGCTTTCTCGTGGTCACAGTGACCTCGACTCTGGGAAAAGTCGCAAAATATATGGCGGTCAAATCGATTATCGTTTTAGCCTGACCCAAAGCGATGGCAACGACTTCGTGCCCCAACTTTGAAGGCATGCTTTTTGCAGCGAAATGAAACCTGCAATCCGAAACGGAAAACAGGCAAAAGCCCTCGCTAGCCAAGGATCGTCCTGGAAGGGATCGGCCGTGGGCAAGGGTCACTGATCATCGCCTCGAGCAGCGGTTATTGCAGCAAGTAAAGCGACAATTAGATAACAGCTAAAGCAATCACAATTCGTCGGCACTCGAAGGAAGCCACTTTTTCACCCTCCGCAATTCAAAGGGGAACTCCTTGTACAGCCGTTGCCACGCTGCCACGCAAACAAGTGTTTGCGAATCTTTAGAGCAAATCCTGGGCAAGCGAGGCAGCGAGCACTGTTGCAGGTCGTAAATCATCGACGCCGTGGTGGACACTGCATCGGCTCAAAGCAGCAATTCAACGAGTTTAATCAATGCACCAGAACTTTGCCTCAAGATCCCCACGGGCCGCGGAGAGCAGCATCGCGCCCCGGCAGTGGGAAGCATCGTGGCAAAGGTGCCGGATTCGCTCTACACGCGGAGCGAAACGAGAATGAAAAAGACATATGGCCACCAACCAGTTGAAGCTTGCGCGGGGAGACAAGTAGCCAAGGTCTGGGACAGTCGGACTTTTGCCGTGCGAAGAAAAGCCGCCTTGCGCGAAGGAAGAGAGGCTGCGATAATTTCATATGAAAATGCAAAAATGTGCGAATCTAATCTTAAATTAATAATGACCATTTTTTACTGCATATTCTAAGTTTCGCTGCACTCAGCGATACTTTCCATTTGCGAAGGGCCCTTTTGGGCCCGGCCCGTGAGTGTTAGGCGGTATCGAGTCTTGCCGAGAAAATGGTACTTATATTGGTTTCAGTCTGAAGTGCAAGTGTGTGTTGCATCAACAGATATTAAGTGAAGCAGTTTCACAGACCCATTCGCGATCGTGGCGCATACAAGCGCGTTTAGCCTTGTACTTGGCACATGATCACAGACACATGGCAAACAGAGCAATCTCATTGATCAGCTATATTGGCTGCGCACGATCTCGTTCATTGACCAGCGGGTTCCGAGGCGGGCAAATAGTAGAAAGTAGTGAGTTGAAAATTGGAAATGTTCTTTCCTTATTTCCCTGGCGCAGAACTGTCTTAACCGGTCGGTAATGGGTTGCTATTTTTCAGTCAGACAGTGTATCGAATGCGACGCAAAGAATGCGCAAAGGAAGAGAATCTTCACTTTCAAAAGAGGCGAATGAAAGGCTTGATGTGAGATTAAAATAGAACGGCTCACTACACGATGGGCAACACTACATCATCCCAAACAAAACATACGCTCACAGAAATATTCTGTAGTTTGGAACGTGTTGGAATCGTACCGGTGAAAACGTCTTGAAAATGCGACTGCAAAATGTTTGCACGAGTAATGTTGAACTGAGTTCAATATCTGAACCAAACTGGTTTCAAATGCAGAGGGAATACAAAAGCATTGTCGTAGTCGGGAACCTGTTCAACATATTAGGAACCTGCACACCATGTAAGTAATACTATGCAAACGAAATGTGCATAAAACATGTGTATGATTTTTTACACTTCTCTTTCGTGCACCTCCGCCCTGTGGCTGGACGAAGGCCATTCATACGCATCACATTTCCTGTGCTTTGATTTGATTGAATCATATGAAACAATTGAAACATCTGCCGTTATTGCTGAGGTATGAATCTTCGCTACCGCTCACAACGGATCGCTCGCAAATCTGTATTTAGCGCAATTTCACGTTTCAACAAATTGAGAGACTTTAATTGATCGCGGCTCTAGCAAAGGATAGCACTAACGTGCTAATGGTATCGTGCGTAAATCGCAGACTACAATCTGATAAATGTTGCCGATGTAAGAAATTTTAACAGACGTAGACGATCCCCGTCACAAGAATAAAAAAAATAAATTAGAAGTAGTGCGCCAAACGTTTGCAGCGGACGCCAACCAGCACGGCTCACACGGCTTGCGAAAGATCACTTATAAAATCTTAGACGACAGCAAATAAACAACTGTACAGCGTTAATTTGCAATGAACTAGATACCCTGCACGATCATCGCTGCGACGTCGTTCAAGCATCGCACAACAGATTAAATCATCTCATCTTGAGATGAAAATCGTTCTCCTTTGATTGCAATGAGCTTTTCAAATTTACCGTAACCTGAGAAGCAAGATACAATCTTAATCTTGCCTATTTTACGGCAGCGTATCTCGTGGTCTTTTATAGTAAGACGCACAATGGTTCGCCCAATAAATTTATTGAAAATCCCAACAGCTTTTCCGCTGGCACGGGAAAGAGAAGAAAGTATTGAAAGAATGCCTCCTGCCAAATTGCCAAAATATGAACGGTAACCGATAATCAAGGATCGTTCGATATTTTGGAACTACCGAACCCAATCATGCCATTTTCAACGGAGACAACGTCCACGGCGTTACAGCAAACTGTAGTTAAGTAAATTGCAACATCGTTGCTCCACAAAATGCAAATTATCGTGCTTGCATGACGAGTATTTCTTCGGCAGCGAGGTTGGAGCCTGAAACTACAGCTCTGGCGTCGAAACCGTGAAGTTTTTTTTTCCGCTAGCCGAAGGGAGAAATAAGAACCACGAAAAACGAGTGGCGATTCCTGGTTTTGGGGCCAACGGAAAATATATTTTAATTTGAGACTCATCATCGTCATTTAAGTGAATGCTTTGCACTCGCCCTGGCCGAGCCAAGCCAAACCAAGGCAAGTTATCACTTTTGGAAAAACGATCAAAAGCGATCGGGGCAATGAGCAAAATGGCTGTGTCGGATAAATTGCTTTTAATCGAAAAATTGCTCACATCAGATTTTCACGTAATTTTTATGTCAATAACAAACAGCGTGCATGAAAGCGTTGGTAAGAAGAAGTAAATTTTGGTGAGACCTTCAATAATGCGTCCTACCTTTTCTATATCAATAATTGCCACAAATTTTAGCTTGCGAGACACTGTACGTACTTCTTGCACCTTGATTTTCTCCGGATATCCCACGAACCGCTTGACCCGTTCGTTTTACTATCGCCTGAACGAAAGGCAAACTCTGCGGCACCACATTATTTATACATGCTGGCCACAGTTTCGTTTTCGGGCTTCTTTTGCACATGCTTCAGTTATCTGTTATCAGCAGAGCAGTTAAGAAACTTCCGCTGCAGGAATACTGTTATGTTGCGCTCCGTACGAATGTTGCATGACTTATAGTATTTATCCAATTTACTCAATATTTGTTTGCAAAATTACTCCAACCTTGGACTTACTCTTTGTAACGTGGATAGAATTTTATTCATTTTTTACTTCAATGGCTCAAGAGGAAATTCTGGAAATGGTTTTATGTTGAATAATACAATTTCAACTAACAATTTTGCAGACAAAATACCACGCATGCTTCGATTGCCATCGAACGCTACAAACGCAGCATGCTTCGAAAGTATCACTTCTGTTCGTTTAAGATACAATGATATTTGCTAAGTAGATTCATATGACTTCCGATACAATGAACCACAAAAAATCTGTTACCCACCTCTGTTTTGCTGCTTCACTTATTGCAGCTCCATAGTATGTTCCCAAGCATGTAAATATGCATAAGGGAGCTCTCGCAAATATTTTGAAGGCGAATACTTTGCATGAATTTTGATTGACTCATACATTATTATTGATTATTGAAGCAAACATTATCGTGTTCATCTTTATATTCACCAGGCCTATGGGAACGTTGAGTGTGTTCTGCGTCAGACGATGAACCAAAGCAAAAAAAAACTAAGCATGGAACAAACCCAGCGCGCCATACCGTCATAGCTTATGCATTTCAACTGTAGTATTGTTTTACGGTTTGACAATTTACATTGATGTGATTACAATAAAAAGTTTGTAGCGACAACCGTATAATGTGAATTCTGCTGCTGCCTCACATTGGTCCCACATTTTCTTGGCTTATATTTTGCCGAAATATCATTAATCGTTTGGCACAGTTTTTAGTCACATCAGTGTGCAGGTTTGTTGGACACGCCCGTGGCGACCACGGAGGGGAACGAGATTTCACGTTTGATTTCGGAATGACCACCATAAATCAAAAATGTTTTATAAAACAACAAAAATACGGTACATTTCCTGTTTGTTGACTTAAGGAGCGGGAAAACAAACAGAGTGCGGCTTAGGCGCGCAACCGGAAAAACTGTGCGCGTGTGCCTCACGGGATGATTTGAATTCATCGACAGCTCTTAAAATCCTAGGGGCCACCTTCCTCCACCTTCGGGTGGTCCTACGGTCCCAACATGCTCGCCCATGAATCATGGGAACGCACACAAAAGTTCACACAGCCACGGTGGGCAGAAGATGCGCGTGATTGAAATATGTTTCATATGTCAGTTAATCCTCCTGTTTCGTCATTCACACTTGTTGCGTTGCTCGATTAGATTTTCCACCAGACCACGCGTACGGAAGTGGCCGTAGCGGTCACGTGGGTATTGATTCTCTCTCTCTCGCTCTCTCGCTCTCTCTCTCTCAACGGTGAACAGTAAATATACAAACCGTTCGTCGGTCGGGTCGATCGACCGAAAATCTGTCGATGGCTGCGCATTCGGAGCAGCAGTTAGTAAATGGCTGTTTCAACGCTTAGTTGCTGCTATTTGCTTGGGCTACACATTGTTGAATGAGCGGCGATAATCCAAGCAGATGCTCTCGGGAAAGATTTTCCACAGCCGTATGCAGGCGATGGGGAAAATGATCGGTGCGAGCACAAAGGGCTTAGGAGCCGCGTGAACCTAGCCTGGCCAGCGATCGACTGGTTACCAAACCCCACCGATTCCAACTGACAAACGAGCAAGTGTGGATGTTTGGCGTGTTTATACTGAGCACTATCTTTGTTTGTTTTTCCATCAATTTTCAGTTTGCCGCATCAAGTGGCCAAACGGATCGGTCGGACATCGGACAGGAGCCCAAGGAGCCGCAAAGAGTTTTCTTCATTTCTCGCCTCAAAACCCTGTGTTGCATATTTCACATGGAGGTGATGAGCTTTTCCAATTTCCCTGCTCGCAGGCGTACTGCTGCTGAACACAAGTCTACCGCTGCAGCGAGGTGTGAAGAAAATGGATGATTGATTCATTGTTTGTTATGCGCGGGCATGATTGAAATATGCATTATTAGAAGGAGATCCACGTCGGAAAAGCGTAATTTTCGATTTTGGAACTATTGGCAACGATCACTGCATGACAATTGCTTCGACTTCGACCATCGTCTTAATCCCTTCTTAGTCGCTGACATAATTCATATCGTATATAGTATTTTGAGGACTTGGAATGTCATACGCAATGCACGCAAAAGAAATCAAATAAAGTCCCTCTTTTTTTGGTCGAATGTACTCACTTTGTCCAATGTGCACCCGTTTCATCCACGGATAGATGTGTGGTGGAGGGCCTCCCTTCTTGCCGCTACCGCCGCCGCCCTGGGAACTGCCTCCTTCCGTGCCGCTGTCGTCGTCGCTGGCATCCGACTCGTCACCGTCGGGACTGCCGAGTGGCAGGTTCACCTGGTTCCGATTGCTAATGTTGCTCGTATTGTTGTTCGTGTTGCTCGAACTTACGGCAGTGGCCACGCTGCCGGACTTGAGCGATCGCGTCACACTCTCCACCACTGAGCTCGGGGACAGTTTTGGCGAAATCTCCGGCCGGCCGCCGTTTCCTGCGCCTCCGTTGCCA
Organism: Anopheles bellator; assembly: GCF_943735745.2. NCBI lineage: Eukaryota > Metazoa > Arthropoda > Insecta > Diptera > Culicidae > Anopheles > Anopheles bellator. The sequence continues at coordinate 48,159,339 of NC_071286.1, forward strand.
CTGCCGCCACCACCGCTGGCTGTACTTAGGTCCTGAGGGCTGGTGGTGCTGTTGTTGTTGTTATTGTTGTTATTAACTAAGTTTGTACCTGCACTAGTGCCATCGCTGGCGTATTTACAACTTTGCGAACTAAGGGAGGATTGTTGCTGCTGCTGCTGTTGCTGCTGCTGATGTTGCTGCTGTTGCTGGTTGAGTAGAAACTTCTGCGGCTGCAGCTGCGTGTAATCGACCATATCGCTTGCCGGGTGCCCACCGGAACCTGCCCCGGCACTGGCACTGTTCACACTTGTGGCTCCTGCACTTGCAAGTGGATTGTACGACTGCGGACTGTAGTGCGCTTGGTGCGGGGTTCCGGGATAGAGGTTTGGAGTGTACGCCGATGGAGGGAAGTAGCCATCGCCTTGACCACCTTGGCCGCCCGAGCCTTGAGCGTTGTTTGTGTTTTGCGCATTGTTTGGATAACATGAGGCAATCGAGTTGACAAACTGATAGGAAGACATCACAAAGTTGTTGGCATCCATTTTTTGAGGTTACCCTTCGTAGCAGTGCGCTGTGTCAAATTTCGAAAGATGTGTTTGCTGAAATTGTGCTACAACGAAAGGGAAATAAAGCGAAGTAAGTACCATTGTAGCGTGCGATACGACAAAAGTCCTAAAATAAAGAACATTTTCAAATAAAGTCAAAGTCTATGCACTGCATTAGTTGCTCGTTTGATGTTGATCGCTTCCATTTGTTCCTGATATATTAAAACAATTTGTTGTTGCGCGCTCAAAAATGATTCAGTGCTGGTCCGCAATAAGGATTGAACGGCCAGTCAGCGTCTAATATTATCAGAGATCATCGACACTTGATATGTCAGACGAACTGCCACTTCTCAGACAAGCTGACTAATATATTGAATGCATAATTTTTAGTGCCATGCTACCGAAACACAAATCACTTAGTGAAACCAAATAAATTATCCACACAAGCCGCACTATAGGTTCCTGTCGCGATTCTAGCGGTCTTGACGGGAATTTAATGATGTCGGCGATGATGACGATGGCGTTGTCGGCACGTAGCTCATTCTAAAGCATTGCTGGCACACCAAGGCAAGGCTCAGCAAGAAAAGCGAGGCATCGAAGCAAAAGTGCAATGGCTTCGAGAGAACGATCGGGCTCTGCTCCTTCGGTAAGCACAAACTGAAAAACATGGTCCCAAAAGTAACCCTGCAATTTCGAGCCAATGAACAATTTAACCCTTCGGCAATATCATCGAACGACGATCAACGTCGAACGACGATACCCAGGCGAAGACGAATGTGAACGGTCTTACCTTTGGCAGGGAACGGGTTCTCGAAGGCTTGCCGGGACGACGAGTCCGTTTTGGCCAGTGGAATAAAACTGTTTGTTAAGAAAGATGCCAATCGTTCGGAGCAAAAAAAAACCGAAAGCAGCAAAGCATACGCTGGCAGTACAAAAGCGGGGAGCAAACTGCAGCCCGCGGTATAGGACGAGTTTCGAAAAGAAAATTGCAGAAAGAAGTGGCGAGAAGTCTGAAGAACAAGAGTAATTTTGAGCTACATTTTAGCCCACTGGCTGTGGCGAATAAGGCGAGGATAGCAAGCGATGGATGCAAAAGATGCAAAACGAAAACAGAAAAGCCTGACGCCACAAAAATGGTTCACTTTTTAAAGGATCCTTTTCTGTTTCCACGCGATGCTCAAAATGGTGCCCCGGGAATGCCTGTTCCGACTGCACTGCGCTGTTGAGGCAAAGTATCGAACGTTTGTGTTAAAGGGTGATGTGATCTTGTAACAGAACCAGGACGCAAGCATGAAGCCGGCTCCGATGTTTATTGTACAGTTGAAACACTGCGTGTGATCCCGTTCGGTCTCTGCATCCATTGGCTTCCACAATGGGCAGTTCTGTAGTTCCATCCGCTGGTACAAGCAAACCGCTGAACTCTGAAACCAATGACCCTTCTCTCCTTAGTCTTAAATCGCTTCCTTTCGGCAGCTTAATCTTCTTTTCTCACCTTAAATCTTCTTGTGATCTTGATGATTCTCTGAGCGTGGTTCAACAATAAAAACAAAATTATTAAAATGAAACTCCTGAATGTGCAGTTAATTTTTCGCTTTTTATTTCGCACACAGTCGCAGTCGCAGTACAATCAAGCGCCTTTTTCCTCTTTACAGCACTGCTTAATTTCTGTGGGCAGTACGAGTAGTCGTTTGCGGGCTGGTTGTTCAACGAACACCATTCATATCAATCTTTAAAAATGGTGAGCTGTTGCGGCCACAAGAGAAAAAGGAAAATGAATCTTTGTATATCCTTCTATAGCCGATATTTAAGTATCGAAAATGAAGAGTAAATTTTAAATGTTGTTTCACAAAACTAAAAAACAACGAAGCTCCTAAGAATGCAACACACTTTTTAAGATTAATGCTAGAATTAATGTCATACGTCTATTATAGCGATTATTGAAAATTTTGGTGATGTTACTGTACTATACAAAGCCGTAATATCTATAGCAATCTATAGCATCGCATCGTATCGTAATATCTCAAAAACTCTTCATGCTTTGCATCTGTAACCAACGACGGTACTGCAAAGGTATAGAAAGAGACATTGATGAAAAATACTTTGCAACGTAACAAATTTTCTAACATATTACCTTTTAAAAAAGATCATAGAATGAAGGTACATGCATAACGTAAAACCAACCTGTGCTTATGAAGTAAAAGTCCCACAGTATTCGAAAACTGCATTTTCAAATATATCCTCCTTTTCTTCAAACTCGTTTTATGGCGAACTATTATCAAATGGCACTTAACACACGACACATCATTGAGTTGGGTGCAGCTATCAGATGAACAATTTATCTTTCATATTTCATAAATAACAATATATTTGCTCTGGACTTGACACATTCTTAGTAGATTGCTGCGCAAAAGCTTTGTAATCACAGCCCGTCAGTAAGGTGATAATACCGAGCGTGTGCGTTCGTGAATGATTGAAGTGAAGAAGTTTCCACTCCAGAGTGTGGGCTTGTTTATAGAACAAAATAGAATAAGACTAAAAAATTGACGATCATCTGCACGTCGATCGGCAAGTGGGCCACGACTATGCGATGACGGGAGTAACGCCGAAGGCATAGCAGCTTCTATATCGTCGTAAATCTGCTTCGCGCGTAACAAGAACAACGCTTAAAGTGAGCATCAAGTGACCGATTATGTTGATTCTGCGAAGGAAGTTATTTCGTGTCTACCTTTTAATTCTAGCAACCCGCCCTCGGAATAGCTGTGTTTTCCCGTTTCTGCGCCAACACATTTTTACTGGGTTTAAGGACGGTCCCGTTGATCCGTTCGCCACCCTTTGGGCCTTTCAATTTCATGTATTTCGTGGTGGTTCAATTATCTTTATTTCTAAAGTAAACGTAACTATTAACTTGTAATAGCATGAAACCATCAAGCCAGGCACCGGAGCTAGGCATTCTGGCTTGGTATTGCGTTGGAAGGATGGCACTCCAGCAGTGCCTATCGTTCACAGATTCTAGGCTTGGCCAGAGGGTAGTATCTTTAAGTGCCGGCTATTATCACATAATCGCTGTGCTGAGTAGTCTCCGCCGTGCCTCTTGATCGTGTGGCAAGTAGCAATGCCCAGCTATATGATTGAACGTTTTAGTGTAACTATCGTTTTTCTTTCTCCCGTTTTCCGACGGAATACACCGATACTCAACGGGAGCACAATGCCGGAAATTTTTGTACCATATCATTTCTCTGTGGGGTTTTATTTCAGTGATCGCGGCCAAGACAGAGTTCATTTCAACATGAAATTGTACATTATGCTGACTACGGACGATGGGCAAGCATTGTGATGATAACTACGGTTGCACTCCCAGCCTATCTAAAACCTAGACAACCCTGAGGGGATGAAATTGGCCCGATAATAACTCAATCACTCATCAATTAAGCTTAGCTGAGAAAAGCATAGGAAAAATCATTCACTGTGGGGTGTGCTTCCATCAACCAAGGATCGCTATGCTGGAGGTGTAATGGTCAAATCTGGCGGCTACTCTGGGGAAACGTAGTTCAACGGCAGCATAATTGGAGGCAATAATGAGTAGCAGGTTTGTTGAAGGATGGTACAACGCAGAGTGTATGATAGTATGCTGAGAGTTGCTCAATTTGTTTTGATTTTTGTTTATATTATTGTTTTTGTTTGTTTTGTAGAAGCTGCTTTCACCACGTTATTTGTTATTTTTTATGTCATTTGCATTCCCACATGCAAAGATAGTGGAACAACTCTGGGCAACGCAATCTATGTTTTCTCGGAGTTTGATTGTACTACTTCACTGGTTTGATCTAACGCGGTCGGATAGACAACGACCTCCGAACGATCTAAATTCAAAGAGTTTATCAAGTTGAAGGTTGAAGTAGACCTCCTTTAATCCTCTCAATTGTGGATTACTACTTAATGCACTGACAGAGTACGATTTAACCGTAACCAAAGTTCCTTAGGTTGGCCGGAACCGGATCCTGCCGAATTAAATCTGCTGTACTTTCCACAGACTGAAATGGCTTGAGGAGGATTCATTTGTTTTCCACCTCAATAGCTAAACGATGTTAAGGCCGTTCAGCTCTGTCAGATGTGCAGGTTCAAGCAAGGGCTGTTTAATTTTCAATCCACTTCAACGATTTGGTGGCGAATGCGCTTTTCGTATCTGTTGTTCTGGAAAATGTTTGTGAAACAGTTTCCTAAGACGACGCGATTGTGTTATGCTGAGCTGTGTATGCTTATAATACTGGTTTCCAATTCTATAATACTTCCAAATTCATTTATTTTTCACCAAAGCTCAATGAAGCCAAATTAAATATTAATTAACCAAAACCTGCGCATTAACGGGTTTCAATCAACGTACCGATGATGATTGAGACATTCCCTCCGGAATTGGAATGTGTATGAAACTATTTTGGTATGATTCCCTTCGAAGTTCTTCTGCTTTTGTAAGCCGGAATGGAATGAATGACAATTGGAAGATATAATAGAGCTCCATGTTCAAAATCTCTCAAATGATGGTACAACAACAACAACAACAAGGTGACAATAGGTATTGTTTGTGTTAAAGCAGGACTCTGAGCGTACAAATAAGATAAACTACCGTAACATATGGTAAATGAAAACCGCTCAAATCATTCTCGATTACATCTATTAGCTTATGTGTATAAGCTTCCCTTTTTATTGTTTTTGCCCTGATCAAAGGGGTAAGGAATATCGTAAAATGGTTCCCTACCGAGATGATTATTCTAATGATCCATCCCGTCGCTTACAATCTTAATTATTTCAATTGCAATATAAAAAACGTTGCCGCTACCCTCTTGTTGGCTCTCGTCAAAGGTTTAATAAACCCTTACCCACTTCATGCCTTGCTGGCTGCTGGCTTAAAGCACTGGCAAAGCTGTATTTATCACAACGTTCACCTTCTCATTTTGTCTCTCTTAGTCACTCGATTCCTTGAGCAAAACACAATGCTGCTGCCTGACCTAATCACAGTCAAATACAATATTGGACCTTGGTGGACTGGGCTGAGAACGAAATTCCTATAAATAACACTCACATGATTCAGTCACAGAGTGGATGCGATTTTATTGTTGCGATCGTTCTTAAGGATCCTGTTGAACCGATACTGCTGTGAAAGGAGTATGTTCTGTTCAACCACTTGCTGCCAGTTTTGCACTTTTTGAATCCATAAATAGAGCAATGAATAACACAATCAGCGACGCAATCAGACAAAGAGAAGGAACAAACGGAAATCTAATGATTAACGGGTCCTGTTCAAACATTACAGATTGCAGATTGTTTTGGCGCATAACCAGTTTTGTTATTTGTTACATGTTAATTCTATTCCATGACCGTCTGACAATCACTTGCTTTTACTTCGTATCGGGGTTGAAATCTTAGAACCACTATACTAGTAGTAACTGCCATGACAATCATTGTTTTGGTGTGTGCAACTTTCACATTCTTCATGGTTTGTAAGGCGCACAGAATTTTGCGTTAGGCCAAGTGTTCTATAATGTATCAGTAGTAAGTTTCTCCATTCTTTCATGAACTTGGTTGATAAACTTTCTTAAGCCGTTTGCTTTATATACACTTGTTTTTGTTTTTATACTTTGAAAGGATCGTACTTCCAGCGACAGCTGTTGTACATTCACATTTTCGACAGCACACCGCACGGCGCATTCCAAACGTGAATTTTCGGCAGTACTTGTAGCATCATAGGACTTATAGACTGGCAAGGAACCATTGCAACAAATCACAATTCTTACGCCTTTCTTACTTTAATTTTCCTGAATCCTCTTGAATCCAGCTTCAGCTTCATTCACCTTCACTACCGGCGACACTAACTGTGATGCTTTTCCCGTTTGCCGTGTATCTTCATCGGAAGTTGATTTAATGCACTAATGTTTCCGTTGAATTTCACTTTGTAGCAAAGGCCTGTCACTTTTGCATCACCTATGCAGAAAGGCGGATTAACGCATTTGCGATCATAAATGCACAATATACACATGCAATAGCGCAAAACAAATGAGAACATTGACATTGCCCTTTGTTCTACGTTTTAAATTCGAGTGATCCCATCTCCTTGAATGAGCAATTCCACTTTAAGGCGAGATCACTAAATAAATGTCAAAACTCGCCGTTCGCGTTTCACTCGTTCCGGCTGCGGTTGTGTGCCCTCGCGGTTCTAGTACGACTGTCGCAAGTTGATGACGATTATCGATGTTTAACCATACTACAACCTGGCATCATGTGTTTCTGGGCACATCGTGTTTCTCCCTCTTGCACCCTTGATTGAGAGTAGGTCGTTTTTTCCTACGCTCTCCTACTGTCTCGTTCTCCGGTTTTCCGTCTCTTTTATATGACAAACGGAACAGCATGTTTGCCTTGGAAGACGCTTTCGTCGATTTCACATGTTCTTCGAATCGACCAAGAAGATCTGTTTCGTCGACACGAAACAGAATGCCTCGCGCATCCGAGCATGCCGTCGCTTGCATCCCTTCGTGGTGTCATCAGAGAGGGCTAAAGCGAAAGGGCCTGCTAGCGGCCTCTCTTTTCTTTCCATTGTTCTATCAGCTATGTTTTATGCGTTTTTTAGCAGTATTTTGCCGGTTTCTGTGTTTTCCGAATGTGAAGGAAAGAGTCGGCACTTCGAACCGATTGAGACAACAATGCCGAAAGTTCCCGCCCCTTATGATACAAACCATCTGAGGCGGAAACGAGAACAAGTCTGAAACACGCGCAAGCGAGAAAGAGAATGCTTTCGCGCATGGCTAACGCAACAGTCATAAATAAAGCTTCGTTCACATCCGTACGTACGAAGGAAAAGGAGCACGCAAGCGATCGCGCGTGGGGGAAAAGAGCGAAGCTATTCTGAATCGACTCTCAATTCATCGACACAACGCCGCTGAACGAACACTGGTAGGTGGTTTGTTTTCGCTAAACGTATGGGAATGCATCGAAATAATATGGAAACAGTAGCAGCAGCATCACTGTTTACAACTCGTGACGTTGGATGCTGTTGCAAAATAAATTATCCCAAAACTCAGGTGATATTTCGTTGACATAAACGGTTTGGGAAAGACTGTAATCTACACCTTTGATGCTTGTGCTGATCAGAGCAAAAACACAATAAGATTTGGGAGAAGTTAATAATGGGTCTGTCTGTTTCAGTAACAATAATACCAATAATGCGTTATGGTAATTTGATTGATTTTTGCAAAATAAGGCAGTGCCATACTTTTTGCTCCCACTCAAAATATACTGTCTCGCTCGAGGCTCGTAGAATTCGTATTTCAGTTTCGTCGCAGTTGGATTCCACTCCACAGTTGCGACACTGTTTAAGAAATATTTCAATACACCATATTTGATGTTTCTTAAAATGCACCAGAATAAGCTACAGCTAAAGTTGCACTTGTGAAGTTATTAAAGAACTCGATCGTTTCATCCACTGCAACCCTGTAATGTTTTCTACGAACACGTTTTATTCAAATATCAAATATACTAACAATCACAAGAGCATCATGTTTCTTAGTTAAGTTTATTTTTAATTTATCCACTATTTGAATATGTAGCGACGATAAATAAGCGATTTTAGGTGCAAAAAAACATAAGCCTCTACTACTTATGAAACCAGACCCTTAAATGAAATAATTTGACATGTAAATTTAGCCACCAAGCAGGGCCACTAAGTCCACCTTCTTTGTGACCACAACTTTTAAATATTGTATTATATGTGCCTATCGAAATGGATAAACGAGGCACAAATTTTTGAGGCAATTGAGGCAAAAAACAAAATTATACATGAGAAAATTTTGCAGCTAATAAGAAGAATACATTGAAATTTTCGAATTGGTATGAATTGGATTACATAAAAGCCTTTTGAATTACACAGTAGGAAATGTTTTTTCGATGAATTTCGCCATACTGTGATCCGTAACAAAAAACTTGTGAACAAGCCTTTTGGTGTTTTTTATGTTAACCGTAATGCGACGATACCAACATGTGTTTAACAAAATAATGTGATAATACGTACTAAATAATAATGATAATAAGACAGAGGTCGTATACCCACATCCAAAAATGTCATAATCATCACGAATGATAAACAATCACTTACAGTAAAATAAAGCACACAATACTTCCCTTCCTAAAGATGCTATACCATGGTAAACTATTCAACGGATCTTAATGTCAATAAACCTAATGTTCAAGAATAAATTTAATGCATTAAGCTTTCCGATTCCCAATAGTTCGAAAGATAGTGGTCTCCAAATGTCGATATAGCCCTGTAATTGCAGGCCGTTGTTTTGCTGATCACTGAATCCGGTAGCCAACCAAAATAAAATCCGGTAGACATCCGTCGAACGGACGCTCCTAAGTCCGGCTCACATGTTCGTCCTGTTTCTCCAAAGTTCGCGCATAAAACGGTTGGATAATGCTACTATGCTGCCCCACGCTAAAGCTTGTCGCGAGCACGCAAGCGCCAAATTTTTCTACATTCGGCAGCCAAGCGATGCGACGTGTCGTTCGGAACTGTGCCGCGCAGTAGCATCAAGTGGGCGTTGATTAAGGTGAGGTCCTTTATGCCCGTGGCAGGTTTTCTTTTGTTCTTTTATTCGTGACCCCTTCTTCGCGCACACTTCCACTGCAGTTTTATGTGTGCGAGCTGCTTTACTCTCGATCGTAAACAGGTTATGGGAGCTTGAGGCGATAGAAGATACGGGCGTCCGATAGTACGGTGTCCTTCATAACAAGAGGGTGCAGAGCACATATCAAGTAGGACCTTGAAATGCAAAGATGTGGAGTAAAAGATAAGCAAACCAAAGGATTTTGCAGACGAAAAATCGCAAAATAAGTGGTCATTAAAATTTATGTTCGCGTTTCGGAGTCTCTGTTTGCTAGGAAGCTTTGAAGTCTAACAAGGCCCGCATAAGAAATTGGGAGACCATAAACTGGTGCAAATATCCGAATTTGCTAATGGAGTCACGCTCACGTATGCAGTGTTAATTTCTTCTTTCTGGGAAAGGGTTTTCAAGGTATTTTTTTCCATGCTGATTTCAATATTGACCACCGAATACATTAATAACTAAGGTTCTTAGGTTGTACAAACGAAGGTTGTATGTTTATCCATTAGGCTTGACTTATTTGTTTTTTGGAAAATGACACCGAAACTGGTTGAATATTAAGCCTTTCTAATCGATTGGTTTGGTTACTTTGCAGTAAGTTACGTAGTGAGAGCGGTTAGATAGTGTGAAAAGTTCACCTCATCTTATTTCACACAGTTTATCATCATAACATTTTATCTCAGATTTGCATGTTACTGGATTTATACCGTAAAATGAAAAAGATAAATTGTTATTCGTAAATGTCTTGTAAATATTTTCATAACTATTTATACCGACAGCTTTTTGCAATAATTGTTTAAGTAATCAAAAATTCTAAAAAATTGAAGAAAATGATTCGATGTTTTTCACTATACACTCAAACATTGCTCTATACTTAAATTTGAAATTAAGATGGCATTGATGACTTTTAAGCATATTTAAGTATCAAAAATAATCATGTGAAATGACTAGTAGATGCTAAATTTAGTTAGCGAATGTGGCCTGGTTTGTATAATTACCAGACCACATTCGCTAACCAAATTTATTGTTCACATAATATTTCCAAAATTCATACTATAAGAATACAACACATTATTAAAGATACAGAGAAAGAGTGTCATATCCCAGCCTAAAGTGTGATGATTTTCATGGCATTAGTTAACATAACCAGTCAGCAAGCTCAGGGTAGTATGATTTTTTATCTTAGAGGAACGGACTGACCCATATTTATAGGGTAGTACGCCGTATAGTAAGAAATCAAAATGAAAATCCAATCAGACTTATCTATTCTATATTTCCCTCTGCCTTCGACAGACATTTTGCTTTGAAATCCATTTGTCCTGTGTTCTGCCAGTGTCCTTTTTTGCCTGCCCTGCAGGATCTTCTAATTGCCCTATCAAACGCTAGATGTCAGTACAGTGCAAAGTACTTTTACACAATCAAAGGACACGCAACCGCACAGAGCAATCACATACTAAAAACTAGTTGAATTTCAAAAATATTTTCACGAACCGTGAGATCGATACTTTTTGGAAAATCGATAGCAGCTTCCGGGCAAGCGTCGGATCAATACCACTTCTGTTGCTTCTGTAAATGGAACACCGCCTCATGGATTTGACTCATGGAAGAAGGCGGTGATACTTCCCCAACTCTTTCTGGTTACACAATCCAAAAAAGACGAACATTCTGAAATCCTGTGAAGGGTCGTGACATTGACACGTTATATGTATTTGCTATTTTCCATTTATCTTGCAGCCCATAGTTAGACGCCGCCCGGCCGGAAGCTGGTTAGAAGCTGAACTTCCAACCGGTTATGCTACAGAACGGTGATATCTGTGGTTCCGGTTATTGGCTAACGTATAAAGCTGCTGATAGTCGATGGGAAGCAAATATTTTCCAATGAAAATTCGTCTGACAGGTCAACCCTGTCCAAATGGATGAAAAACTCAATGAATGTTGTAAGGTGTCATGTTTCCTTCAACAGTAATTGTTTTAGCAGGCAAATGGCTCTTTTAAAACACACCCACCATCCGTCGACTCTTCTTCGTTCTGCCTATTGGCGATCGCATATTGGTTTCCACGGTGCAAATCGTTACGCGTTACGCTTCCCACAAATACTTTAGTGCTCTAGACTTTGGAGGCACGGCGGTAGTGTCGCAGAACGTACGTGATTGCGTGCCGTCGACGCCTTTACATATTTGAAGGGGAGACGATGCGGGTTGAACAGGAACATTCATTAATCAATTTTCTCCTCGATCTTGACGAGTTCCGGCTGTAGTGTAACCGTTGTTTGTTTATTTGTTTGCTTCGTCGGAATGTGGCTGTGGAGCGTGTTGCGAAAAGTTAAAGCGTGCCGCTTTCGGAGACGCTTTAAAGTCGCTCATTTGTCGATGGGTGGCTGGTCCGTGGAGAAGTGTTATTCTTATACCACCCAACTACCCTACACATCGCATGACTTTCCGTTGGAATGCGTGTCGACCTTGAAGGAAAGATAGGATAGAAATTAATTTCTCTCCAACCAAACGCACAAATAACACCGGAAAGGTTCATTCTAGGCGAGCAACATCCCGTCATCGAAACGCGACGACGTTTTGTTTCTCTTGGTCTGCGTTAACATAACTGCGTTTCTTCCGTATGGTATAGTTGCACCCAGCAAACCAGAATCAGTAGCAACAGCAGTAACATCTCATGGCTGATGGTATCTGTTGGCGGTATTTCACAAAAGAGGCCCATTTATAATTCTTCTCTCTTTCAGCGGAAATGTTTTGCACACGCAACTTCAATGCTTTTTATCTTATTCGTCGGAACTCTGCTCTCATTCTTGAAAGTCAAGCCGGGAGCACGGGAGTCGGGAGTACATCAAAACATGGTTGTCTTGTTTCTGCTGGCTAGATATCAACCACTGTCATATTATTGGTTTGTGACAACGGTGTTTGTTGCGAAAAATAAACTACCGAACCCCGATCGCTGGTAAACTCGTGCTCTAGTCGAGGACATTGTCAAAACGATCCCAGAATGCTGGAATCGTACTGTAGTGAAAAAAACTATGCCTTATAAAATAACCTTATAATAAATAATATCATACTGTATTATTAATATTTGCGCTATAACCAATGTCAGATGAGTTGTTTTCAGTAAATGTTCAGTAAATGTATTTTCAAATGTAATGTAACAACATGTAATTTTAAAGGTAAAATCATTTTCATCCCATCTCAAGCCCAAACTCTGGTATTGTAAGGTATTTACCGTAACAAACACCGCGCAAGAAAAAATTTACCAACTTTAGCCGCATCTTTAAAGGATCCTGTATTCCTGAAAAGTACTGTTTGAGTAGTACGGCGTGCTATTGTGTTGTGGATGTTAAAACAAAGGTTCAAAGCTTCCGTGTAGCGCAAAGTGTTCGGCACTGATCATATACATTTCGGAGTCCCGAAACTGCATGCTACCGTTTCATGTCGGAGTGAACTGCAAGGCACAGGAGTATCATTTTCCTGGGTGACGAAACTTTAAATTTTAAAGAACTGTACACGGTAAGAAAACTAAATGAAACCAGTGGCTTAAACAAGAATTATTGTTTAGGTTGCCCGTTTGGGAAAATTTCGCACGATTCTCCACATTACGAGGTGTCACCCCTGAAAGCAAACTGCACAAAGTCAGATGTATAGATGGTGCCTGTAGAACGGGTGAAGTTAGGTAAAGTAATTTGATCCTACGTCGACAAAAAAAAGTTGCATTACAATCACTACAGGAGTGCAATCACCGCATTTAAAAGGATCAACGCTAGGTGATGACTATCAACGATCCGAAAAGAGCAGCGTGAGGTGGTTTTGCTTTTTTCATCTTCCGTTCGACCTCGGACGTGGGCAGTGGGGAAAAGAAACAAAACAATAAAACTAAAAGAATAGGAAAAAATATTTCGGTTGTGGAAACATGAGATCAGTCGGCAACCTGCCAGCGAACGACCGTCACCACAAAAAGCGCCAGTCGGCAACAAAAAGAAATAAACAAATTCAACACCAGTGGTTGAAAATTGAAAAATTTTAATGACCACATACTTAAAACTAAATGTGATCGTTATCAGCTACTTTTTCATCTGAAAATTAAGTTTGACTTGGTTTGAAAATCCTTTTTTGCCGCACTACACCGCCTTGAACTTTGCGACGATTCATCGTGATCGTACTAAACTGTGGAAAAATGCTAAGAGACAGAAGCACATTTCTGCGCTGTGGCGGCGGGTTCTGAAATTTATATCTCCGGCTCACATGGCTTCACGATCCGCTGGATCTTCTAACGTATTCTCTTGTACCGAAGACTATTCCCATCCCGCTCAGGCGCAATGCTGGGTGTATATCGGTCGCAGCGCGAGTCGGAGTGTTTCGCAAACCAAAAACAGCGCCCGAGATGATTTCTAATTAATTTTAACCTTGTTTCAAGATTTATCTCCAGCTTTGGTAGCGTTCGTCTTTCCAGCATCTTTACACTCCCTGCATCTTGGCGAACGGTGGATTACATTACAACCGGTAGTGGCGAATCGGATAACTGTATTGGATGAATGTTAGGCCCGGTGATGGGAATACGATAACTGCCCCTACGAAAAGGGTTGAATGTGACGTGTGTTTTCTATTTCCAAACCAACTGTCCAACTCCTTCGCCACAGTAAGTCGAATGAAGCGAAGAGCAAGAAATGGCCTTTTTATTCAATGAGTTTGTGTTCCGTAAGACCGAGATGCGGATCACAGGAATCACGCGAACGTCGTCGTGTGGAGATAAAAGCTCAAATTTTATCATAAATAAAAAAGTAAGGTAAGACCAGCCAAGAAACGTCAAAGCATAGCTTAAAAGGGCATAAATTTTCTTTCGCACCAACCGAGACAAACGGAATGAATGGAGCCAAGCTCTTAAAAGCGTCGCGTCGTTTAACGTCGCCCAAATAACCATCCTTACCGCGTAGCCATGACAGGTCCGGCCGAGCGGCCGAGAGTTCTCATATAAATTAGTTCGAGCGGTTGCCTAGTTTCCGTTGTTTTCGAAGCGGTCTTCAGCGATAATTCGTTGCCTTTTTGTTATGGACCTCCGGCTTTTGCGTACCTAAACATTTTTTTTCTTCCAACCTTCGTGTTTGCTCTGCCGACCGCCCTACGTGGTAACATCATGCTTGGTCCCATGTGGAAATTTGAACCAAAACGCCATAAATTAAATATTAACTAATTTTTAACCTAATAAATTATTCCGCGGAGAGCGTAGTTTGATCGTTCTTTCCGTTGTTTCTGCTTACTTCGTCTGAGGAAAGCTCCAACCAAAGCTTAGTGAATATTTACGCACCCTCATCAACTCGTTTTGTGTCATGCCGCGGAGTGTCGGCGCTTATGTGTACGATATGGTACGCTGAGCAAGGTGAGCCGCGGACTGCACCTTCGGCTCGATTAGATAGGCCATGGCTGGAGTGGAGCCCGGGCACACTAATCGTGTAGACCGCGAATCCGGCATTCACCCGAAAGAGGACTGTCACTGGATGAGAATCAAGCAACTCGATCACGAATTGAAAATGAAGAAATAAATTATAAATTTCAACAAATTATTGTAATTTATTAGCGCACAGGTTGTCTCCACTGGCCGAGTCGTTCTAGCCTTGAGGTCGGCTACGGTTGAGTGATTCTAACCGCCCTGAGAGGGAGTGGCAGTGTGTCACGGTAGTGCGAGTTCGGTCGTTTCGGGTGTCTTGAATGGAATATATGCGTTTTCCTGCGTACCCTATCACCTGGCTGATCAATGCCTTGATGGGTTGTGTATAGTTTATGAGTTTGTTTTGGTGCTTCCTTTTATCCTTACCAAAAATATTAAATAAAGGAAAACGAGGCTCAACCTGCGAAGGGATTGGTCTAAAGTTTTCTGATGACTGGTGAGAAATACAAAGGCCCCGTAGTGACTAAACCTTGTCCTCGTTCGTTTTTTTTGCGTAAACATTAAATGGTATTTAGACCATAAATTTCAAATCTGGAACAATCATTCAACCTATCTTCGCATACCAAAATAGCATAACTTTTTCGATGAAAAAGAGATGGGTATAACTCGGCTGGTACTGGCTGAAGGACCAGAAAAAAGGGAGATACTACACTTTCACCAACATATTCATTTTCATGTGTTCTCAAAATAATCCAACGGATTGTACGAATCGAACGTTATGAAAAGTACAGCAGGCACACAAATGTCGTATTTGTGGTAAAAGGTTCTTCTTTGTAAATAAAAAATGCTGAAGGTTCCACAAGACCAATGATCATCAGCAACGGAAATCAAGCAAAGTCCACACTGCAAGTTTTTACACAAACGTTTAATAAATGTACAAACAACAACATTATTCTTCTTGAATGACTCGCTACTAGTTGGTTTAGAATTTCCATAGAACTTTGGTTTTGTTAGCAAGTTTTGTACGTTCTTTGCCGTCAATATTAAGTACCTATAGCGTTTTAAGGATATTTAATAAAAAAGGTAAGAAACTTTAGTAGTACAACTAAGAGTAGACGCGAAGGAAGAAAGTCGGCTAATTCACACCAAAGGTACGACAGCATGAAGTGTATGCTATTTTTGTACAGAGTTGACGTCAGCTGAACCGACGAGCCTTCATTATAATAGATAATTGGTTTTAACGTGGTCTTTTTATCGCAACATGGGTGCATACATCGAACGATAGATAGCCCGAGCCATCCTTTGCTTTGTTACGTTCATATAACCGTATCTCTTCTCGGTTAGATTTGAACATTTCTAGGCAACAACGAATAACTGTTTTAGATTTCTGCACCTTCGACGCGTGTCTCATTGATTGTAAACTTGGTTTAGATGGGGCCATTAGAAACTTTGACCTGACATCAATTTGATAGTAGTGTAATAAATAAATTATGTAAAACAAACACACTGGCCTCCGGCGGTGTGTTTCTTTATTTACCATTCAACTCCGTGTCTCTTGAAATTGCATGTTAATGTTCAGGTTGAGGCTACTTCAAATCTAAGCTACCGTTTGAAAAGAATTATCATTTTTTCATACAATTAAATCATTAATGCTGAATTCATGGTTTGCTTCACGATTTTAATGGCAGACACCGTTAGCAGGTAAGCTCAGGCATATTACCCGGTAAAAGTTACACCTCTAACAAAACAGCAAAAGGCAAATGGGAAAGTCTTCCAATCCGTGCAGACATTAGATGTTCTCAGTTCTACCTCCACACTCGCACTCGTGTAGGTAAAAAGTCCGTTATGCGGGAGATAATTGTTTTTCATTACATGCTGCACCATTACCAAGCCTAACACGTTACCACAGGCTTGCACTTTCGGATCCTAGAGCTGCTGCTTGCTCGTACGGATTTCAATTCTCTACCTTCATTGTGGCACCCCACGCTAGACTACAGTTTACCCTGGCCGATGCACATCTCCTTGGCAAGTGAGAAAAATAAAT
The DNA here is from genome assembly GCF_943735745.2 of Anopheles bellator. Taxonomy (NCBI): domain Eukaryota; kingdom Metazoa; phylum Arthropoda; class Insecta; order Diptera; family Culicidae; genus Anopheles; species Anopheles bellator. The sequence continues at coordinate 48,175,934 of NC_071286.1, forward strand.
CGGGAATCTGGGTAGAAGAGTCCCGATCGATCATGACGTGGTGCCTTCCTATTTTGTTATGAAATATTGAGCACCTTGAAACATAGGACTACTTCAAAGGAATAGGAAAAGAATGCAGACAATCCTCGACAATGTTACGACGCGCTAATCCTTAGTCTGGTAGGCGGGCGTGTGTTAAGACTATGGCACTTTATCGTCATTGTCGTGGGCCTCAACAGGTACAGCATAATATTTCGGCAATGTTATGCGCCTAATCTTGTCCTAGAAGCAGTGCTCAAGGCAGTTACAATCAGCCTGTGAATGTCACGAAAGAAAACCGAATGCTCCTATCGCAACACTCCCGCGATCAATCGCCTGGTAAAGTCCTGCTCGCGATGCAGCTTCCGTAGAATGATTAATGGCTCGGCGATCGGCTAGTTCCCCGCTAACGTCCCACCGTTCTTCGTGTGTGCGACAGTGTGGTCACTGGCTCAGAACTTGTGACTGTTGCGTCTGTTTAGAGCCCTTCGTTTCTGACCCCGACTTACATCTGTCGCTTTCCGCTGGCCCGGCGCCGGCAACGGTGTGGTCCATATCCTTGTCGATATCGGAGAGATAAATGATGTTCAATCCCCGATCCGTCGCGTGCCTCGGTGGCCCCGGTGCCCCCTTGTTCTCGTGTGTCGGGGCCCCGGGGTTCTGTGTGCGAAATTCCGCACAACAATTGTTTCACCGAGCATGCCACAGGAGCTTAATTTATGACTATTTATTTAATTCATTCCATACTTTTATCGCTAAAAATTTTCTGACATTTCCAGTGCGTATTCTACCTCCCGTGGCCCGGAAGCGTCCTGCTCTATTTCGGGCGCACCCCGGAAATCGGAGGGCGCCCCTTACGCTAGAGGGAGGGAACCGAAATCAGAATCGAACGTCGATTGAACGATCAATTCGGCTAAGGGAAGCGGCAACAAAAAAGACTTGCACCGAGTCCTGCCAGCCTCGCGGAGGGTGGCCAGGACCGCGAAGGTTTGTCACATGTTTCAATATCCTCACCACTCCTCAATTGGCCTCAAACGATCGTGTTTCGACGGCTTCTGCCGGATGGCACGATTGGCAGCTCAACAGTTTAGCGGAGGTGCCAGAGTTTGGCTTTTCAACAGGACGTGTGTATTGGAAAACGTTTTCATCTTCCAGGGCCAGAAATTTGCTCACGAGATTTCTCTGGAATGCCGTGATTTACAATTTGGAACTTCTGGAAGTGAAGCTGTTAACACGGCTCGGGAGTGTGTTTCGCTGCGGAATCGCTTCGGCTACCGGGGACATTTAATTTCAATGCTAGATTTGAATGGTGTGCCCCCTACGCCGAGGTCAGGCTTTATTGAAGCTTCACTTCAGGACCACGCGTCGGACATTTGGAGGCTTCGCTTATAAGCGTGCCATCGTTGCAGCCCATCAACGCAAGGACGTCTCAATTATGCTAATTGCCATCTTCCCGCCAGCCTTGACGGGCCACCTACGCTCGCAGCGTCCTTCACAATCTCGCACGTCAGAATGTTTACACAAAATAACTATAAAACATTGCCCGAGGATGGCCGCTCGAATCCTCGGAAATCCGGGAATGCGCATGGAAAAATCACTTAACCTGCGATTTTACGATCCTTGGGTCCATCGGTTTCGGTGGCGTGTGATTTGGCTTATGTACTTTCGAATGTCCCGGAAAAATTGTCGAAGAAAGTGCGTGCGACAGAGGCCACCGAGCTAGGACTCCGTTCTTATGTATTCGGCATGCACTTTCGCACATGGCTCGGGAGGGGAAGCATTGGCCATGCATTTTGACCCGCCAGGCTCCGTTCCAGGCTCTGTGTTTCCCTTCTCTTTCCCTCTCTCGTTACCGCAGGCCGGCTGCAGGCCCGGCGACGGGCGTTCAGGTCAACCGGCGGAGGGCTGCAGTGTGCAAGGGATGCAACTACATTTTATTGTATTTATTTTGCTACCCTTCGTGCCCGGTTTAGTCGTGTGCCGTGTGCCTAGCTCGGGTTGCGGGGCGAGGTAAAAATAAAGTTGTCAAAAATCGACAACACCACGAATTCGGTAGCCATTCGGGATTCGTAACCGTACAAAACAGGACCACGGAGGTGCACGTCACGCGACACCAAATCGTCTCCATCTTCGCAGGATAATACTCTCGGCGGCGAACGGTGCTCCCTGGCAGTGGTGCGAAGCTATGGCCACAGTGAACTCATTTTACAGTGATATCCAGACAAACTACGGTTGCTATGGCTACTCTCAGCCGTGCCAGGAACAGTACAGCCAAGTGAGCAATTTTCAGTACGCAGAAAATGCCGGACTCCAGCCCCAACCGGCAAGTGGTGTGCCGTCTCCGCAGCAGCATCTGCCGCAACTGGAAAAACCAGTCGCTCCGGGGTACGGCTCCGGTCAGTACCAGTGCAATGGCAGCGAGCAGTACGCTGCCAATCAGTACTACTCTTCGGGGCAACCGTCTCACTACGCGGCTCATCACCCGGCTCATCTGGACTCGTACTACAACTATCAGTACTACCCGATCGCGCCTTCGCATGCGCCGCTGAACGTGGCGATAGAGCAGCCAGCCAGTACCGGCCAGTACACGCAGTACACGCAGCTCTCGGCAATGGATGATCCCGTGCGGCAGGCGCTCTACGCGAAGAAAACCGATCCAGAACCGTTGAGCAAGCCGACCGGAAACGCGCTGAAGAGAAAAAGTTCCGCTGACCACGACGAAGCCTCGTCGGTGGCGTCCCCTGAACAGGACTCGCCGGCCCTGCGCGCGCTGCTCACGAATCCGGCCAAAAAGCTGAAATACAACCCGCACTACGCCCGAACCGGCACGCTGACCGGATGTGGCACCGCTAGCTTGTCGCCGGCCGCGAGCGATCGCCTCGTGCCGGACATCGTGCCAATGTCTCCGAACAAAACGGACGACAGCATCGACAGTCTGTTGGACAGCGCCGCGAAGCATGACTACGAATCGCTCGAAGGGCCCAAGTACGGCCTCCTGGGTCAGCACCCCGGAACTCCCGGATACGATGGCGTTAGCACTCCGCCTCTCTCGCCGAAGGGCCTGGAAAGTGCGATGCCATCGGAAGCGATGAATGTGGCGAAATGGGTGCAGCATGGCGATGCCGAAGGTACGTACGGAGGCTGCCGGAAGTGGCGAACGAGCTTGCCAACTAATTGTCCCCTCTTCGATCTTACAGAAAACGCAAAAGAAACGGCGAAGCGAACGCGCCAATCGTACTCCCGGCACCAGACGCTGGAGCTGGAGAAAGAGTTTCACTTCAATCGCTACCTCACGCGACGGCGCCGAATCGAGATTGCCCATACGCTCCATCTGACCGAGCGTCAGATTAAGATCTGGTTCCAGAACCGACGCATGAAGGCCAAAAAAGATTACCAGTCGACCTCTACGACGCCCGAGCTGGCCGCGTTCGAAGGAGACCTGTCACAGTCTGGCCTGAAGATGCCTGCGATGGCTGCGTCGCAAATACCGGTTTCCTACGGTGGAGTCCAGCAGCAAGAGGCCCAGCACCTAGACCTTCACCACCACCACCACTACCAGCAGCAGTCCCAGGGACCGGTCAACAATACTTCCAACGGTCAGTGGCCGTATCAGCAGGAGTACTATCAGCCACCAGCGCAGCCGCAGCCGCAGCATCCACACTTTGGTCAGCACAGTATTCCGCGTGCCCCGTTTCCCTACGAACGAGTGCAGTACCCACTGTCGTCTGGCATCACACCCACGTTTGCGTGAGCCTTTCCGAGACCCCCTTCCGAAGCGCCCAATGGCAGCCGGCCAAAGTTACCCAGCGACCCTTGTGATGGAAATTAATTAGATTTGTAAGCGAATTGTACATTAACGGGCAGTGAAGTGGCGAGCGAACAGAACTTAGAAGTAGATAAAGGAAAACATTTAAAGGAAACAAATCTTCGGTATCGAGAGCCTTCTTTAAGTGTGCACCGGACACCGGAACAAGGATATGCAAAGCACACGTGCGGCGTGCTCCTGGGGCACGATTCCCCACGACGTCCCGAGAATTCATCAACCGTCCGGCAGATAATCGATCCCAGGGAGACGCGCTGTGACGTAGGCCCGAGAACGGTCGCCCTGCCGAGTCGTTGATGCATTTGCGGTAAGCTGTGCCTGGGAGGAAAACCGCGGCCCGTAGCCCGGCAGGACCCATCGGAACTGCAACTGTGAGACGCAAAACGAAACAGATGGTCTGAGTTCCCTTTCCTTTCGCTTTGGCTTGGGCCGAGAGGCAGGAAAGAAGGCGATAAAAGGGCGACAAAGTGCCACAGGGAGGGTCCTTCCAACTGGCAACGAAGGATACGCGAAAGGAAAGCGGAGAACGGTGCAGGATGCACACGTCGCTTCACGCGGTGCGATGCGGTGTGACATACCGGGGTGGCGTTTATCGGTAAAAATCTTACCTCGCGCCATCCGGAGGACGTACGGCCATTCGACGTGGGGTGTCGAAGGAGTGCGTGGACCATGGCGACAGCTTAGGACTGGATAATCGCTTCACAGTTGGGCAAACAGTAAGGTGTTTCGTTCGGCCATGATTGGTTCCATTACTGATTTTGGTAATCCGGATTACGAGGACGCGCAACGAGCCAATCAGACGACACGATGACGCCAAGATCAAGGTCATCCTTCGCAAGGGCTCGGTTTCGCTGCTGATGGCACCATCTTTCCTGGAAGTCGGGCCCTAACCTCTCGGTATCAGTTCGTTGTGAATGAGCATACAATAATTAAATTGTAGTTTTCGCGCAAGATGAATCTGCCTTTTATACGCCCCATGGAGAGTAAATGTCGCGTAACTGTCGCCACATAATTTTAGTCTTGGAACTTGGATTTTTTTAAAACCCTACCACACAAAACCGACGCCGGCAACCGCCGTGGCACTGAAAGGGAATTGACTTTTATCTCCCCTGTATGCTTGCCAGAAGGTTGCAATTTTGTCCTACTATTAGCACGCAAGAAACACTTGTCGACATCAACCGCGAACCCGGCACGGCGTGTGTGCCACGATTTTAATTTATTAGTTGGCCCTTCAACCGTTGTTCCAGCGAGGGCCCGTTCTGGGGTTTGGTTTTCGGTCTCCTCCGGACGGGAAATGCCGAAAAAGAAATTCATCATATGTTTCTGGTGTGTTGGAAATGTTGTTGTGTGCCGAAACGGGCGAAACGCTGAAGGTCGCATGATTTGAACGTTGGAAGATTCTTGAGACGCACAATCTACTCCGTTGGTGCAGTCAAGTAGAGCCATGCTTTATCTAGTGGGGCTTTTGTCGAACAGTTAGCGAATGTTGCAGACTTCGATAACAGTATCGGGTATCGGAGAAGCAAATTTACCTTTCACTTTGGAACACAAACGTTCGAAGACACGCAAGGAACAGGAATATGGTTTTACAAGTTTATTAGTTTATATGTTCACGAATTTCGAATATTTTGAGCACGGTTTCCGAGTCCGGAAGGATCGTGCTACGCTGCTAATATTCAACACGGTAAAGGCAAGAGGCCGCTGAATGTGAGGAAAAAACATGTTTAGGGCGCAATTCCATCAGAGGTGCGTACATAAACTTCGCTAGGTACATGCACCCCAATTGGTCGTACAACTTACTTTTTTGAAACAATAGATCCTGCGACACACACCCAGGCACATCGCAGGCACACGAACGATCGACACGGGCGATGTGCATATAATTTTCCCCAGCCACTGGTAGTTGCTGTCGGTACTCATTTTATTAGTTTACACTCGTAATGATCCCAATAAAATGAAGAAGATAGTCCGTTCTAGGGATGTTGGCGGACTCTGAGTTGGTGCTTTATTGGGGTACGGATAACAGGTTCCCCGTCGTGCAGCGAAGGATGATAAAGGCATAAATGCGTGTATTTTCCGGTCCGTGGCAACCATTTGGAAGTGTGTGTTTTTTCCGCTTTCCCATCCGGGCGGCACGCATGCACCAGTCTCGGAGCGCTGGCTGACTCCTGGCGAAAGGTACTATAATTGTAAAATTAACTATTTGAAAATACATACAGTGGGAAACGTACAGTCTATGCGTATATTTTGCCTGTTACTTGCTGGCCTGGCCCTACCTAGCGGAATCTTTTGCCGTTCGGGCCACAGTGTACAGTTAAGCATACGCTGCTTCGGTTAAGGGAAGCCGTGCCGTCCTGCGTATGTAGCTATACTACTTTTCGTGAGAGGCGTCTAATAAAGCTATAAAGCAATTTCGTTGACTTGCTTCAGCGTTGGACCCTTGCAATGAACTGTAGCTAGAGCCCATCCTGACTGTGAAGCGGGGTTGAGTGAAGAAATCTGTCGACGCTCAAGGAGGTGATATCAAATTTTCACGTCATACAAAAATGCGTACATCGGTCGTAAACGGTCGGAACTATCTGTAGGTGGGAAGAACGAGGCTCTCCCCAAGAGGTCTGTGCTGTGCCGTCGCTGCACGACTTTGATCGGAGCGGAAGTTACGAAGTAATTAGCGCCTTTCGGTTGTTGATCGTTTGTACCAATCATGTTTACATGTGTGTGATAGCGGCACCGTTCGAGTGTCAGCTGGCGGGCCATGATCAAAATGCATCGAGCTTGCTCCACGCTCCATGTCGGCAACTTTGGCACGGTGCCTCATACTGGTTTCTCTATCTGCACAGTGTGTGATGCTTTATTTGTTTATTAGTTTGTTCAAAACAAATTATAAAGCACAAAACAAAGCATACATCTTCCAGCGACTAAGGCTCGCCGGCTAGGACGTCCCGCTACGCCGGACCACCTCCCAGAAACAACGGGATCCACATGTACTTTGGCTTAAAGGTAGCGTCGAAGTGCCGCGACGCATGAGACGAAGAATGGTTGTCCACACGCCCGAGATACTCCACTGACTCTGAAGATCGTAAAGGCCGGGGACGCGCATCGAGGCCGGGAAGATTCAAGGTTGCCAAGCAATTGCTTTTGCTCTATGTCTTTATTACTATGCCCTTGTCGCAGCTCATATCGGAGGAGTATTTAAATGTTGGGAAAAGCAGAAAAATCGCTACGAACGCTAACGTAACAGCGGGACATTTCTTCACCTTCGCTACTTGCTTGCCGATCGGACGGCCCTGTCCTCGAACGGTTAATAGTGTTAATGGCCGTGCCAATGGGTAGGATCTCCCCTAATTGCTGACACACGAATGGCAGCAGCCTCGAGAAGGATGGATTTCAGTAGAATCCAACAGAAGTGTGCCGTTTCCTGTGAATATCCCAGCTCCGAGAAATTTCCGTATCTGCCCCTTGCGACAAGTGCTATCAAATCGGACAGTGGACACACAAGCTAATACTGCAATGGCAGAGACCCCAAAGTATGCAACTACACTTAGGAACAATTTCATAGTAACGTTTCTGTTTCTAATAATTGCTCTTGGTAATATTGCCCTCACTGTTATAGTCGAGACGAATGTGCAAAACAACGGCAAAAGTATCAACGGCAGACACGTGATGCGAATGTTGGACACAGCCGTCAAAAAATAGGCACCTAGATACTGCATTTTAGTTTCCCTTTTTAAGTGTATTTATTTCAATTTTATTATCTACCAAAACTGTCCCAACGAAAAAGTTATGCAATGTAAGCAGCAGCACTATTCATTTAATTTGGCTTTGCTTAAGTTTTTATGTAAAGTTTAAAGGAAAAAGTGCTATTCAATCACTTACACTTTTCACCTAGTTATTTTACAGTTCGCAGTATTACTGAAGCAAAACTGGGTCAGAAGGTGTACAATGGAGAAACAAAGGGGTTGTTCTGAAAAGATATGACCGTTCCTTAAATGTGTTAAGTATATACCCTGAAAAAAAACTTTTCACTTAAGGTACGTAAAAAACCTTTATAAATTCTGCTCTTAGTACACTAACGTCAAAACAGTGAATGTTTACTAATGATCACACAAATTATGATCGCGTAATAGGAATGATTTTAAGTCAAATTTTATGTAAATTTTTGAAAGCAATAAAAAGAAATAAATAAATTGATTGATTAGTAAATAAACAAATTTAAATTGAAATAGTTAAGTAAGAACCTTGCAATTTCGAATCTATTTTTATTAAATTTTTGCTATTTTTACTGTATTTAGTTTGCATGATTTAGCGAATTTCATAAAAAAAAAGTATAAAAAAAAGTAAATTAATTTCATGCAAAAAGTTGCGTGCCACGCCAAAGTGGCACACAACAGTGACACCTAGTGCTGGCTAGCGCAATGAGTTTTTATAGCGTGCGCTTCTTCCTTCTCTTCGTTCTTGTTGGATTGCAAAATCTTCTCACTAAAAAATCTGATTTTGCTGGCTTTGCGTAATTTTAATTTGTTCATAATTGTTCTTAAGTTGAATAATAAATTTTCGCAATTTATTATTTATTTTCTTTACTTTACGAAACGAGATTTAAAACGCAGTGGAAGAAATCGAAGTAAAACAACTTTTATATTTGTTGAAATGTGCGCCACCTGACAATCCAATTTAAAAGCAGAAAGCAATGGTAAATTGATTGAAACTCGTTACATATTATGACATGCAATTAAATTTAAACGATCGGCTGACGCTGTACTTTGCTGTTCTTGCGAAACTTTGCGGCGGGCCGGGTATGCTCTTTCAATTTTCCTTCGCCCTAAGCTAGATAGATGATAGTGTACTGTTTCACTCTTTTCCATGAAAAATATTGCAAGAACCCGACGTCAATGTCATGCTCGCTCACTAAAAATGTGAAGACGAATTTCCGGCCCTAAAACACAAAAAGCCAACCGCACAAAATCTGCCCTTGCGGCCATTGTAAATGGATGGTAATAATTACGATAATTTTTGGAATGTTCTGTTCTTCTGACTTTCGACATCCAATTACAACGAAAGTATTCTTTTGCCACCAATGCCACGAATATCAAACTTGTTGTTGGTTTTTTGCACGAATGCTTCGGCTTTCACTGCTGTTTCCTTAATTTTTGCCAGTAGCATTGAGGTAAGGGTTTTGACACTATAAAGTGAAAAATTATTCATCGTCCCCCTAGTTAGTTAGAGCAGAAGACACCATTTCATTCCAACATCGACACATTGAAGTTCTTTGAGGAGCAGACAGGCGGATCCAGTTGTCGAAATATTTGGTAGATTGTTTTCCAGGAAGCACACTGAGCACGAATATAAAGTAAATGGTGTCAAAGTTTTCTGGCTCACTGTGGAATGGGCGGCAAGATTGATAGCAGCGAAAGGTGCCTTCAAAGTAACCTTCACACTTTTCCGGCAAGGGTTGCTGAACTGAGTCGAAGGAGACTCTTTTGGTTTCAACTAATTGGTGGTGCGATAGCGCCTGTTCATGGAAAGTTTTGTCAAATCTACAAAACGATTCACAGAACAAAGTTAGAAGTTCAGAATCCTAGGCTGAGATTTATCAATTGTGCTTTTCAAAGATGCCAGGCAAGTCGTCATCGCGTCATTAGAGATGAATATTGAAAAGAACATGTCATCTTTGCTCTTTTGAATCAAGATCAATCATACCGCCGTTGGGCAAATCATCTTTATAAGTATATATCTTGGTATCAACATTGTTGATAAAGAAATGGCGCCACTCTAGATATCGGTACGCACTTGAAACATTACATTTTGTTTTCTCTGTTGCTGTTCCTAGCAAGGAATTTAATCATGAAAGAATGTAGTTCACTTGAATGTTTTTCTACGTAGAACACGGCTGGGTCTGTTCCTAAAACTTAATCTTGCCTAATGCTCGAAAACTGTATTTACAATTTCTTCGGCCATTTAGTTTGATCTGTCAGTTCTAGTCATTTTGAAGGTTACCTTCATCATGATATCCACTCTGTGCAAAGCAATTATAATTACTTTTAAATTTTTGCCCAGTCCTTAAAACCGATAGCTAAGTTTTGAATAGATTCCCGAAAGTATTTGTTAGTACTTTCTGTACTTAATGGAAAGCTCCAAAAACTTTATTCCAAATGTTTTCCACTTTAATGACCTCTTCATACATCCGGCCAAAAATCTCCGAGCTTTGGTCCGTTAACGATCTCGTTAATTTTCTAAGATATACGGAATGTTGAATGTGGTAGTAAGAACGGTAGCCAACCACCTTGTAAAAAACATCTGCCAAACGGCTCTAAAATATTTTAATTAATTGGTTAACTAAGTTATTCGTTTGAACACCTTGATTTAACGTTCACTTTAAGATCAGCAGCAGCAAACGCAAACACGCCTATTGCTTTGTAAACGAAGTAGAAGCCGTTCGTTCCACAAGTGACTGTGAAACAATAGACGCTACCCTAATGCAATGGCAGCTCATTAAGTTGGAGATAAAAAAAGCACCAGTCTCAAAATCTCCGAAATGATAATAACAACAACTAGCTCATTAAATTCTATTTACTTCTCCAAGACCACGGTTGGGGAGATTTAAATTCTGATTCTTATTCGCCGGCCAACTTCTCACAGCGCCGATTGGATGCGAGAAAACTAAAAAATTGGGAGTGGAATCTCTTTAAACCGTTTTTCTCGTTCGTTAATCCTTAACTTTATTCCGCCCGTGGCGTACGAGGACTGATCGAAACCCAAGGAAAAAGCAACAAAAAAGTGGGACATGAGGACACATTCTTTTACCTTCCATTTTATATCCCACTAACGCACCTTTCGGCTAGAGAAAATAAAAACATTCAAGAGAGAAGACATTTTTCAACATGGCTTTCTTTTTCGCTGAACTCTCCACTATCCCCCGTCCCCGCGGGCCGTCCAACGTAGTGGATCTGTTCGATATCTGGGACTACCTTCTGACACGATCGTCGATTGTCGCCGATCGCGACCATACCTGTGCTCTTGGGCCACGTTGCTGTGGTGTCTGGGCGCATGGCAATCAATGTCCATTTGCTTTCCAGAGGGGAAGAAAAAGAAAAGGAAAGAAACACGTCTGCGGCAGCGCGACGACTGCAATCGGAAACCGAACGCATAACAATTCTGTAATTGATGATCTTAAATACAATGATAAATTTCCTTAATGATCTTTAAATTTAATAAGTTAGTTATAATGTTTTACTTCCATCCTAACCGACCTGCCAGAAGAATGTTTGTTCTTGTGGGCGTGCGTGCGATGGTGGTGGTAAGGATTGGGCGAATAAAAACCGATGTCTTAATTCATTACTATTCCTTGGCGACGAGGCCGACCGATGCTTCCATGGCACGGGCATGGCAGACGGTTTAAGCAGGGAGCAGGGACCGATCGAGAAATCTTGATCGCTATTGCAGGGTAGCTGAAGGTGTAGCACCTCCGTGCCTAAGAGGCATGCCTGAATACCGGGAAGACCGCGGAAAGCGAAGAGAAAAATAACACTACAACTTACTTAATAAAGCGATCGCTATCCACGGCGAAAACGAATAGAATAGAAACCTCGTGCTTCGGCGATCGGTGCCCACTGTTTCCCTGCTGACCACAGAGCCCGATACGCGAGGCTCTTTTTATTAATTATGTCGGGCGCGAGATCGACACAACACTGGAACGTCCCGGAATGAGAAAATCTCTTGGCCATGCAAGAATTTTACCGAAACCTAGGAACCAGTAGTATGGAACCTGGAACCAGTAGTATGGCTGAGTTTGAACTCCTCTGGTCCGTCCGATTGGACACCTTGTCGAAAGCGAGTGAATAGTTGAAGGGATTATTATTATTCTTATTGTTGTTATCTCGTTTCAATATGTGGCCGCTGGTTTGCCTACGTGAAGAGCAGTTTCGTATTTGAACGTTAAGCCAAGAGCTAAGAGAGAAATCTTGCCGAGCGAGAGGAGTGAAAAGAAACGGAATTTGTTTGGAACAATGGTGGACGGCATGGGCATGAGGTTGTGCACTGTTCCAGGGACATGTTGGAAGATTATATTCAAAATTTGAAAATTGATCATTAATTATAGGTGATCAGATGCTAAGATATGTCTTTTCCCAAATTCCTCGTGCGATGCTGTTGCACGCCGGCTTACAAGTTGATTGTTCCTCCTCTATGCGGACGACAGAGACGCCCGGCGGTTTATGATATCATCACTCGAGCGTTTCAGTGTGCGATACGAAGTTTTCTTAATTCTTAAGCGGTTTTAGTTTGATATTTCTCTTATTGGAAACGACTTATCGAGAACCATTTTTCATCGCAAAGCTTATCGGAGACGTTATTTTTTACCGCCCGCTCGCTCGTGGCTGAGAAGTGCGTACCTGTCTTGGGCCTTGGACTTGCTTGTTACAATCGCCGCGTGATTTACTGGACATCTAAGTTTGCCGGAATGGGATAGAAAAGTTCCATTACTCAGGGTAGACGAGTATTCTTTGCTATTCAGATATTTGAACGACAAATTTAAAGCAGAACACCATTACATCGATCGTTCATAATTTTTCAAAATAACCATTGTTTTAGCTAAGATTTGTGAACATTTCCGGGACCTTCTTTAGTCTGGCCTTCCAAATCTAGTGGTCGAGTATTTTTTGTTGATGTTTTATTCAATTTCAGTAAAGTGTCTTTCATCACTCGGCCGTACGTAGTCTAGGCCATCACGTTATCGTTCTGATAGGTTGGGCAGCGCCCGCAATTGTTTGAGCAGAGGCAAAAGGTTAACAAGGGACCAGATAACCTCCCGTGATGGCTGGCCGGTGGGGCTAAAGTGTAAAAAATTTGTTCAAAAGCAATAAATTATCAATATATGAACACATGCGGAACTCCTTGGAAACATAAGCGTGAAGCGCAAGCATGAGCCTTGCGCTGACCTCCCGTGAGCTGCGGTGCATGATTAATGATGTTTTAATAGTATTGATAAAAAGAAACAACCAAAAGCGCTAACAAAACAGGCCAGCGCTTGGATTGACTGCGTCACAGTCACACCCTGCCGCACGGGCCGTGACAAACCAGACGCTAACAAATATCGTCAATCGAGTGAAGAAAAGTGGTGTTACGCGGGCGCATCCAGCGGGCGTCAAAAGTTTACGTTTTTCAATTAATAAAATTTGTATGCTGAAGCGTCTCGAGCGTGGCCCCATCCGAACGCCATGTGCTCAATTGCGTGAACCTTAATACCTGTGCACGCGCCCTCGTTTGCACTGCCGAAGGATCGAAGCCGATCGAAGTGATGAATGAGTCAAACAGTAAAATTATGCCAGATCGTGAGCGATCGCCATTTGCTCGTTCGTTCGTTCGCATTTAATTGTAAAGGAAGAGCTGCAGCTTCTAGTTTGATTAATGATGCTTCACGCGTTATTCGATGTACGTCAAATGGGAAGTTTTCAATGTGTTTTATGGTATCGAAAATCGAAATTGACGCACCTTTGGAACGCAACAAGCCGCATTCCGTCCGTATGTCTTTCGTTGATCGTAAAATGATGGCCTAATCGGTGTTAAACAAAATTTAATACTTGATGCACCAGCAGAATGCTCCTTAAAATGCAGATTTTACGCCCCAACGTTTCGCTCTCATTTTATTTAAAAGCAGCTCCAGCAACGGCAGCACAGTGGCGGTTGCCAATCACCGGCGCACGCATCGCCCCGTATATTGAGCGATCAAGGGCGAAGAAGAGATTTGCATAATTTTCATTACGCCACGGGCACATTTGCTGCCTGCAATTGCCTACAAAATATGTGCACATGACGCCACCCGTGTAACGCCGGTAAACACACATAAGATTGCTTCTGGCGAGCAATACGTTATCAAATTTCGTCAACATCACTCATCTACAGCTGTGTCGTCAATCAGATAACCAACGGCGGGCTGTGAGTGGCCCACAAACCGAGCCGTTTCTGGCACAGCTGGACTCATTGAACAATCGGGGTTCCGCTAAGAGAAGTTGAATTAGAGATGCAGATGATTAGGATCGGGTTTGGCAGCAGGCTCACACGCGTTGGCTCAAACATTTGCCGTGGAAAAGTCCTTCTGCTCGCTCAGCAGTACGACAGGAGTGTTCTCGGCCATTTTGAACAGGAAATCAAACCGATGGGAACGGCGGGGCTTGCGCAACCGTACGGCCTGACAGCCCGCCCCAGCCAACGTCACGGGCCGTCACGAGTCGTCATAGCATCACGGCGACCCTTTTATTGCACTGGGATTCTCTCGGATTCGGCTGCCAATGATCATCGTCAACGTTGCAAGGGTATTCTCTCGTCTAGCCCAGCGTCCCGAAGTGCCGCTAACGCTACGCTGCAGCAAATTAAAACGCGCAAAAACACAATGGAGATTGATAAATCGCCGTCAATTCGTCAATGTCAGAATATATTAGAGTGTAACTATTTTTGTTTGTTCTTTTATTTCCTATCCCTCGTCGTTTCCTCCGCCAGACCTGTCGCGGTTCTTCGAGGCCGAAGGTAACATTTTTGGGACCGCTTCCTACGCATCTTCCACCTCGCGTGGCACGGATCCAAACGCGTACTTAATGCGTTCTGAGCGTGCCGAAGTCTTGCTCACATACCATTTTGTTAGGGTAACTCTGGTTTCTCGGCTGGAATGCTACGCTGGTGCCGGAGCTTCTTCCCCGTCGGTCGCAATCTCCGTCCCGATGATGACACCATGTTTGAGCCATGATTCGACCCATGATTCATACCGGGATGCCGACGGATTGGTTAATTTCTAAAACTGCTTCTTTCTCTTGCCACTACTACCCCCCTAACGATGGATATCACAAGTGACCGTACCGACATTCAACTGCCCAACTTTGGGGTTCTGCCTGTCAATCAAACCATGCGGTCTTCGGTTAAACTCGAATCGCTCGAACAGTCGCAATCCGGGGCTCATGTGAAGCTAAATTAGCCAAATGCCAATGACGGGCTGTTCTGTACGTTCGGTGGATTAACAAACCAAGCACCAGCATCTTTTTCAAGCAACTTAGATGCAACAAAATTCGATAAATATTGGTTTGATCACTTTGGCATAATTAATAACTTAATTATTCAACTTGCAGCTCGAAGTGACCCCGATGGGAGGCTTTCTATTTGGTTAATCCCGTGTGTCCGTTTGTGTTGTGGGTGCGCGATTGACCTTTCTGCTCTTCCGTTCTCGCTCGCACAAAACCCATTAACCTTTGCCGATCGTTTGCAATCTCCTGCCGTGCCTCGGTGTCAGGTGTTTGGATCACTGTTAATTAGAAGCTCGCTGAAACTTTTCATCTACTTCGACTAGACAGTGAACCCAACAAAGCTACACCAAACATTCCGGACGCAGTCAGCGTAGAACGTACGCTTCCTTGAGGAGGCATTCACGCCGCGGCTTACCTGGGGTCCTGGGGCGGCTGGTGGTAGGATGTCCAGTTTGAAAACCGAAAGAGCTGGCGTAATAAAGCCATGAAGTGGGTGAGTGCAACCGTCGATTGAAAGAGGAACGACTCGGATCCCGATGCAAAGCGTACAGCGAACGGTGTGCGAGAGCAGGACCGAGCGCAAAAACATGCGAGAGCACCGAATGTATATGTATGAAGATTAAACACAATGATAATATCAAAATAAATTATCTCCTCATAAAAATTAATGATGATCATTTATTTTAGGCAAAAAAGGGAAATAATAAAATCTTAACGTTTACCTCGCACGCGTGGGCCGCGCTGTCGAAGAACGATCGTTCGGCCGTGGCGATGGTTCCTGTCCTGCCTTGCCGGTGGTTAAAAGCCGTGAGGTCTGCTTTTTGTGGTATCCCCAGCTACCGTCGCCCTGGACAGGCTAGACCATCCTAGGAACCCTTCCGCCCATTGTGCTGTCTGGTTTTTTGTCTCTTTTCCCGAGTTCCACTCTACTGACTACATTCAATGTTGTTTCTCTTCCAGCCGTAGTCCTGTGGCTGGTGCCTGCCCATACATGCAATACTTCCAATCGGAGAAAGCAATGGCTTCGGCCAACGTAGGCAAACGAACGTTACTTCACCTCCTTTGGCCGGCTTCGTGATAAAACAAATGACAATAGCAGAGGTAAAATCTGTTTTGAATACCTGTTTTGTTTGTTTCTACATCAACACACATTTACATGAAGCTCCGCTTCACCAACGGTGCACGAATCGAACAATATGATCAGGACTCAAATTTCAAGTTGGTCGTACCATATTGCTTGATTGGCTGGATTGGATTGTTTTTCGCCTGGGTTCGCGTTTCTGAGCTTTGCCTCTCGCCCAACGCTCGATACCGCGGCTCCGGCAACAAACTCTTCCGGGCGTTATTGATGAGCTCCCATTTCGGGAGCGATGCCTTTAAAAGAGTTGTCAACGTAATTGAGGTATTTTTTCATTTGTCCCGTTCCGTTCGACCACGCAAACCGCCGTCTCCTTCGCCGTGGACTTGGTGATCCTCACAACGGGGACTAGCGGCGGAGAATGCCACGGCCAAGATCATATCTTACTCATCACGCTGATCCTCTTCGGTGCGAGGCACTACGTTAGCATGAAACGAGCTTCTAGTGCGAGATTTCGTTCGACAGAAATATTCAAACAAGCTGGCACGGAAAGGAAAACCACAATTTTCCATAACCTCGCCAGCCAGAAATTAACGTGCGCAGGTAATTGCTGCATTGTTTTAGTAGTGCCTTTCACCAACCTCAAAAAGCGGGAACGCCACGTTCGGACGAGTGCGCCGACAGCATAGAAGAGGGATAAATAGAAAAGATAAATAAGTCACAGTGGTTCGCTTTTTATCGGAAAATTTTTAATTGAAACTATTTACATGGTGCCCAACAGGCTGAATTGCAAGAAACCGAAAGATGGAAAAAGAACGAGTAATCTTTATCACGATAAGAGGTAATTATAATGATGGTGATGGCGATGCTGCTCAAGACGATGAAGGTGATGATAATGTTAATGATGATGATCATTATGTGATGTAGTTTGATAGAGTGATCAAAACGAGCAGACACTCGTGAATGGGTGCTCGGAGCAGACGGCAGCGAGCGTACTGTAAAGATTACATCGCCAAGAAAACAAAAGTGCTCAGAGAAAACTCAACACAGGAAAAACCCAGAAATTACGTTGAAATCAACGGTTTCAACGTCGGAGAGTAGGACGCGCTACTTTCGAATGTTCCGCCGTGTTGCGGTGGAAGGCAACCATTATATCGACATCGTGTCGTGTGGCCTAAGTTCCATCAATGCGATGCTGATCGTGTCATGTTGTAACTAGAAGCAGAACGCACAAGCGAACGAAGTATGTGGAACACTTCAGATGAGCTAGATCCTCGAATGAAATTTGAAGCTGATCGCCCTCGCTCTCTCTCTCTCCGCCTCTCTCCCTCCCAACCATTTTGACATTCATGTGGTTCCCTCTTTGCACCTTGATGAGTAAACCAATCATCACCCATTTTGCAGAAGCTCCCCATCACGAAGCAGGCATGTGTTTGGTTGTGTTTTGATGGAAATAATTACAGAACCTGGCATTATGAGCCAAATCGCCGAAGAATGAAGAAACAACTTCATATAGGATTTAAGTACCGCTTTGCTGATCGGTCAGCATGGTGGTTACATTTCAGCATAATTTATGCTACGGCGTTAGAAAGCAATAATCGTTGTTTAAAAAAATACTAGAACTACATGTTCAATTACTGCTGTTAATATCGTTCAACGTTGACGGTACTTTGTTACATCATTAATTTACAGGAATGTAAATGATCATTGTAACCGGTCACAGTGGTTTATACCTTTACGGCCAAATATTGACAAAGATGAAAAATCAGTTTGATCGATCAAAAAATCAAAATATGATTTAGAAGGTTGAAAACATACTTCCATACATAAAATGTTGTTGAACACATTTGTTTGGGTTCTATTCTTTAGTTAGCGTCAGCGATATCAAATGGTGATTATTAGATTTTGTGAAAACTATAATGACTTCAATGAGCCATCTAACAGCATGCTTTTGGTATCTGACAACCATAATGGATGGACATTTTACGGGAGCTTTATGAGTTTACGCTTCTCTGGAGACATTTTCAGCAAGATGCTTTTATGACATGAAATGTGAACCCGTAAACCAGAACCAGTCACTAGTAATACTTCCGACGCTCCATTTCGACAGTAACTCTGAGTACCTAATCGTTTTATTTGAAGTACACAGCCATCCTTGCATCCTGGCATCCTGGGAGGCCGTGAAAATTAAGTTTCGTACAGTTCTACTTTGGTACCGAATGAATGAGAGATTCGGCATGAATTTCATACGAAACTTTAAATGAGTAAGTGGCGTACAATTTAGCACTCCATTGGGGCTTTCCGATTCATGATCCATGGTTTCGCATCTCCACTCGCAGGAAAACTTCTTCGCTGACAGATGCATGAGTTTTCCGCTGTAGGTAACTTACAATTCGTTGAAAGACCTAAAGCAATGTAGGATCCTTATCTACCATACCATAACAACGAACAGAAATGACTTTGTGGGAAAAATAGGAATCTTCTACGCTATAGGGCATACCAATTCTTTCTGGTAGAAGTTTCAAAACTTCGGTTTATTGTTGAATGTTTTCGTTCGGCCTTGAGCTGCTTCATTTTAAGAATACTTGCTCGACGCACTGACCCCATGTTCCTTCAAATAGCACGCACTGCGATTGACAGTTGACAAGAATATTAATTGCACCTCTCTGCGCCGCACGCCGTCTATTGATCGCTAGATTTGTATTCTTTTTGTTCTGCTGGAAAACGAGAGCCTTTCAGGCGAGTCCATTTCAGCCCTTGTCTCCCCTGCAGTGCGCGTGGAAGATTCGTCCATCACACGGTAAGTCTGTTGGTGTTCAAATGATGAGAAGATTATCTGTTTGCTTTGTTCGCCCAAAAAAAGCAGGCCCGGTCATTTGAAGGGGAAAACCTTCGGAAATCTGCCAGCAATCAACCGCAGCAACGGAAACTATTGAATGTCCTATCTTCATGCTATGGCAACCGATGAAAAACGAGCTACTTGGTGGAACGAAAATTTGGAGTAAGGACAGATGAATGCAGGGATGGATGGATGGATGGATGGAAAGAAAACTGTATCAATTCCGGTTCACAATCTCTGGAGAAATGATTATTTTCGCTCGAACCGTCCCTTTCGTAAACGGCCCGCTGCCATTCCGGATTCTAACTGCTCAAGCTTGATGGAGCTTTGCTGTTTTTCGCCTTCGTCTGGGACCATTTTCTCTGGAGGGCCTTAGGGCGAAACCCAACGGACTCAGTGTCATCATGTGCGAGGGCAAAAAAACATCGCAGTTTTCACGCGCCATGTTGTGTGGCCAGCAAGGAGCGACCATAGAGATGGCGCATGAAAATGGAAAAGGCATTTCCCTCGCACAAATCCGTCAAACCAGGATCCGTCCGTCCGTATTCGAAATGAAAAGGACGAATTCAATGTCTCCGAAGGATCGTGTATTCTGGGCAGGGAAACAGAAAGAGAAGTATATATACGCGTGTAAGGAGGAAGAACCACAGGTAGGGCGAACGAGGGAAGAAGAAATGGATGCGCAGGGTAACAGCACGTTGGCTGGCTGACTGACAGGCTGGTAGGTTCGGCTGCCCTTCTCTTGGAAAATCATGCACGTCATAGATTAATGACGGCAATCCGTCAACATCAAGGGAAACCAGCTTTACAGTCTGGCCGGAAGGGTGGTAGGAATAACGGCCCAGAATATTGGGCTGGGGATGACGAAGTTTCAGCCATGGCGATAGAAGAAACGCCGCCGTTTAGAAGCAGCCGGAACACCTTTTTCGAGAAGTTTTGTGATCAACAAAATAATGGAGATTGAATTTCGTGCGTGTATTTTTTAAATTCTCTTCGAACATGGCTTAAAATCCAAATTCTTACGTAAAAGATACACACACGCTCTTCTCGTTTATTGTTAAGCACAAAACAAATAAAGTTTTTATCAACTTATTTATCAACATAGAATTATGGTAAATCATTTCCAAGTTTAAGTTTTCCAGGATTTCAGATTTTTAGATATTAGAATATGCAGGTTCCAATTCATCATTGTCTTGAACACTGGAAAATTGTCCGAGGGAGACAAAAATGTTGGCACTGGCACGGTCTGGTAAAACAAGTTTATGAAAACATTTTTCGTGTTTTGTAGAGTTATTGCCAACTAAGAATCGCAATGTAGGTTTCCACGGTTTGCACTTTGGTTGAATTTGCAATAATCAAATCATGTCATGTCATCGACAAAACCCATAGCTCAGTAGGTTACTGGTTTTGATGGTGAGAAATACATGACATTGTCACTATAACTGAAAACTAATGTAACAAAATCGCCATTCAATTTCTTATGAGAAATGCAGAACTTAGCAGATTCCTATGAAACTGTTACTGCGTGACCACATGAAGCGAAAATAAACGATCTGACATTTCAGATAAATGCCAAACTGTTTGCGCTTATGTCAAAACCATTAGCAAACGCTTTGTTTACAAACAGAGGATAATGTAAGTTCTTATTTGCAGGTACAGCAAGAAAATCTAAAAGACAGAAAAAAATAATTTAATCAATTTATTTCTCTTCGATTTCTGTTTTCTCGGGCCAAAAACACGAATGTAAACACGTTTGACATTTCCGTTTTATATTTTAAACCTACCACACGAAACGTAAACGATCTGACGTTTTTACGGTCCGAATCACAGTTCGTGTGGCACCACAGTTAGGCTTTGTTTCAATAATTCCTACAAGAATCCTCAAGCAAGCAATCCTCAATATCCTCATAGCAAGAGTTTGTTGAAGAACTGTTTCGCAGGTAATTGTTGCTACCTATTTTGGCTATTTTCCATCCTTTCTTCGATAGTATATCCTTTGGTAGCTTTTAAAAGGATACGCTAAAGTCAAGGTTAAAATAATCCTTTATTGGGCCCTGCACTATTTACAAACACTATTAGTTTGAATATTGTGGGTCATAAATTATGTTCAGTAACATAAAATAAATCCCTTGTAAGGCCATAAAAATTCGGGCACATACAATATGAATATTGGTGACGGCTTACCTGGCTTATCCTGTATAAGTTCAACTTTGCAACAAAACATTTCCGAATTTCTTACCAGTGTTATTTTAGAGGAGCTAAGCGTAAGGTCAAAAGCCGGTCACAGTATCAAGCAGAATTATTCGTCCGTGCTCCGAATTACATAATATCGATCTAATTGTTTATTACAATCACCAAGTCAAAATTACGGTTTATCCAAATCTAGTTTAGTTTGGTTGTATCTATGTGTTATAATACATCAAAAGTTACATAGTGATACGGTGACGGATAATTCAACCAAACTCAATGGCTTCCATTCGAATGCATTGACCTGTGATCGATTTTCGAAACCGTTCATTTGTGGTTATATTATGTCCCAAACGCCCTAATTGCATTGATCAACGTAAACGAAATAATTTGGCTGCTGCTATCAGCAAATCCTGCATGTAATTACTGGCGTGGTAGACTTTCTCTTAATCGATTCGCATTAAAACCATCCTGAACCACTCGCGCATACGTTTTCCTATCTAGCGTTTTTATTCGCTAATGTGCATTGCCAATGATTGTTGTGCATAGTGATGGAGTGTTACAATTTGTGTCTGCTGAATCAAAACAGTAAAGCATGGATTCGATCTGCCAGGTATCAGGCCGACAGGTCATGTGCGTCGATTCAGTTTAGTGATTGGCGGTTGGCTTGAATAAATTGCAGCGAAACGAAAAATCGAATCGTGTAAACTTGCTTGATGTACTGCTGCAGCGTGGCGAGCTGCTTTCCGAAAACACATAGGAAATTTTATCGCAGTAAAAAGTGTTTGTAATGGTGGGTTAAGATGTTTTGCTTTCCAGAGCAGACAAAAATTAAGCGAAAAGAGTTTCTTGAAGTACGTGAACGCTTCCATACCCAAATAGTTTCCATCCTAGGGGATGAATGATCTCTACGAGGCCTGAACTCTGTTTTGTATGATTACTATAATGGTGATGACAATTGTCTCGACGTATGCTGTTGTTCACGGTAATGATGTTGCTCGTTGATGAAGCCGACATAAACGAGTTTATCAAAGGGAATTATATCTGCATGAGTTTCGTGGAGTATCGCCCAACATATACGCTTACATACGACGGGGCGCACGGTTTGTTGATGGACAGGCATGGTGAAGAAAAAGTTGCTCCATATTTGGTTCTCCGCACCGAAATCATTATAGTTCCATTTAAGTTTGGAATCATACGAGAAAAAAGCACCTGTGTGTGAGCAGGTCAGTGAATGACGGTTCACCGGTTCTGTTTCTATCGCAAAAACGGGACGGTGAAAGCGTTCATGCTCAATGAGATGGCCGGTTTCGTACTTTTCAACGGCAATTATTTTGTAATTGAGATCAAGATTGAGGATATAATGTACGACGATTATTATAATAACTGAACATAGATTATTTTTTGACGCCGGCCAATATTGAAGACTCATGAAAACACGGTACAATCGTTGGCCAGCGTGGTTAGCGGCGTACGATGCGGCCACTTTGTGGAGTATATATTTTTCACACATTTGAACATTAGTAAGGGATCCGTTTTCTAAAGCCGCATGAAATTCTAGGGTACGTGCGAGGAGCCCGCTTTGTTGCCAACCGGAGAGAAGAGAAATTGGCCATTATTACTTCCAATCACCAACACATTCTTAAGAAACTTATTGTGACGTCGAAAGCACCGAAAGATTTAAGTTTCGTCCACCTCCTAAGCAATTGTTTCGATTACAATAAAACCTGTTTTTTCTTTAACTACATAGCCACTGAATTAGATGCTGCTTACTGGGCAGTCATGAAATCTTGATTAGTCTTCTGTAGTTGTCCAACCGGCTACCGAACGTACACAGCGGAATTGATCTTTTGGTTAATGAAACCAATAAATATGGTAACCGTCTCAAAAGCATATCATATAGTAAAGTGGTTTTCGTTTAACTATTGTCCAACAACCACGCAATGCTTTTATTAGAGATGGCTCATCTAATAGATCGTATTTATTTTGATATTTTTGGGATTTAAAGGTTATGTGGAATCATCCCACTTTTAAAAATGTTTCTTCCAACATACAGAAACAAATTTTTACAAAGAATGAATAAAGTAAAATTCGACGAATGCTTTTATTGTTTAATTTTACTAATTTGTAACATTAAATTAAGCTATAAACTTCAACCAAAAAAGTTCTATGCTTTGTGATTAAACTCATGAAAAACATAATGTAGAATGTTAGTTTTCGTCTGAATTCATAACATCATGAAATTCATATATCATTTAAATCCTATGTAACTGCCACCTACCGGCCTTGTTTACACTAATTTATTATGAGTTTATTCTATTATGATGACAATGAATTGACCGTCCTTTTTGTGGTTAACGCTCCTTGAAACACGTCATTCAATGTTTATTGAGTCATAACAACTTTGTTTTATAGTTTGCGTCTTTCTCTCTTCAGATCTTCAAGGTTCTTCCGAACATTCTGGACCTTACTTACGTCATAAATTTCAGTTGCATCAACACCAATCGCTTAGAAACCAAAAAACGGCCTTGACCAAACCCTTAATGGTTCTCTGCTACGGTAGTAAGTACTTGGGATGGTCATCAAGCGTTAGCGAAGAACTGTGGGATCATAATAGAGATGATACAAGGGATACACAAACTCAATCCAGTATCTTAATTGCACCACAATATTTTTGAACAACTGTAATAGTTAAACTGTAAACTTATTCTAAGAATCCGAAATAAGAATCAGAATCCGTGTAAACCAGAATGTAAAATATATGAGAGTTCATAAAAAATAGAATCTCGCCAAAAAAATCAAAGCGCTTTTCCTACGCCATTGTTAAGCAGATGAAATAAAACGGCCACGCCGTTTTTCCAAGCCGGAAATAAAAAAATGCCACGAAAATAAACAACAACGGACACCACGACCTTTCTGAGGAACAAACCTTCCCAGCCATCTAGACAGCGAATGTCCTGAATCCCAATCCCGATACCATCGAGCGGGGAAAAACGCTTCGTCGGAAAATGAGAAAATGAAAATGCGTGGGTGACAGAGTCATCAATCAAACATGGGATGATGAATGATAGGCCATCAAGCAATGTATACATTGTAAGTGTATTTTGCCCTACCGATTTTTCTCTTCGGTTTTCGAACAGTGGCCCCAATGGGAATGCTTCTACCAGCGGAAGATTGTTTGAAGTTCGTTGCGGAGTACACACTGTTTCTCGAGAGGGTTATGCAACACAATGTCAACAATGGTCATCGAATCCTCTCGCATGTTACGTCGTTGGAGCAGTTTGATAAAAATGTGGCCTTTGCTGAGAGTGACTGGACCGGCATCATACACTACTGCTAAGCCACCCGCAAACCATGCGCACACAAAGAAGCAATCCAATCCCACTGATAGGATGTATTTTGTTTCACTTTCACAGGTGGAAATACAAATACTATCTGTTTCCCCCCCAACCGGTAACTGAATGATGTAAATTGAAATTGAATCACACTTTATGAAAACTCAAATTTAGCAAGATCTCATCAAAACTTCGTTAGTGGAAATATCGTTATAATTGACGAAGAACAATTTCATAAACAACATTTCAGCATTTTATATCTTTCGATTTAAACACTTATTTTAACACTAGCCACATCACTGCATTCACTGCAAGTCCCATCAGAAAGCCTAGATTATTCTGTTGTAATAAGATGAATGTTAGTCAGATGTGGTATGTTTCGTATGCAAAGTTAATCTCAATATCAGCAGTTCTAAAAATTACATTACATTATATCACGCTAGAAGAAGAGTGGCCAAGTGCACTGTAACTAGGGCCAGCATCCATTAGCTAGATGAAAGTTAACGTTGTACCGCGGTGCTGAAGATGAGCTAGTTTACAACGAAGCAGCCATGTGACTCTACATCAGCACCCAGGGCTGGTAGCGCCAATGTAACTGAAAGCACTCGTTCTGCTGCATCTCAGGTTCCGTGTAATGCATTAAGTAAATGTGAAAAAGTAAGCAAATGTGACCCTTACGGGAAAATAGAATAATTTGGTAGACAGTACGTTACTGTGTCAAATGCAAAAAGGTTGCCGAGGCGAAATTTCCCGACCCGTTGACGTGGACAGTTTGTGGCCGTGGTTGAAAAAGTTTGCTTCTTTGGGACACAAAATGTTGAATAACAAAAAAAACAGTTGCGTAGTGAAATATATTTAGTAATAAGGCCGAAAACACAACAGGAACGATGTATATGACCATTTTGAACGAATAAAACTAATGTCGAATACTTTTACTACTTTAGTGTGATTTCATAGACGATCGCTTGATGGTTTGTATCGAACGTGTGCTGGACTTGTGCGTCGAATATCCGCATTTTAAATCTCAAATCAAATCGTAAGATCGTAGGTGTCGGTAAGCTTCTCCGCCTTGGCCCAGGAAGTTATTTTCTCCTTAATTTATTCTACCAACTATTTAAAGCAGCATGAACTGCTCATGATGCTCATACATCAAAAATTGTTATTCCAGTGCATTGGTGGTGCTGAACCAATGGTCGTTCCGTTGCGAGAAATGCAGGTAGAAAGCCAAAATGGAAGACGTAGTGCTGAGAGAGACAGAGAAAACGTAGCTAGATTCGAATATGGCAAGGAAGGGACACGGCCATAGTCTTTTTCCACATATTTCATTTGACTTTAAATGTGTATGCATGTGGGGCTCAATAGATGCTCTTCAATGTCCGCTAGGAAGCATAGAAAAAGGATGCTGATCCCGAGAGAGTGGAAAAGATGCACTAAGCTACAGAGAGAGCGAGCGAGAGAGAGAGAGTGAAAACTATTGGCGTGCTGCAAAGCCATGTGACATAGCATGGCCCGGAGAAAACGAAGAAACGGCGCGGACAGCACTGATTGCGAGAAAGAGATTTTGACCGGACCATCGCAGAGGTGAGAGTGAGTCATGATGTAATACGCCATTCTTCACGAGGCAGTGGGCACATTGAGCATAACATATAAATAAATAAATCGACAACACTTTAGCTAAATGAGTTTCATATTAAATTTAACGATGTGGCAGTTTTTCAAAAAGTAACTCCAATAAAAACAGACACCAATCGCCTCATAAGTCGGCGAGAACGGCGCTGGGTGAGGTAACAGTTCGCAGTCCCGACGAACGCCTGGTTAGAGGTGAAGGAAGTCGCGATGAACAGCAAAAAGTAGCTACGAGACCAAGTGTGAGATCGAGTGGAAATAGTAGCCGAAACAAAACGCAGCATTGCCACTATTTATGCAAACTGTGTCGTCGTTAATGAACACCTTGGCCGGGATCACGATTGCAGATATTGTTGGCTGCACTGAAGTAAGCGTAGCGGTCAGCTAGTTTTCGGGCCAATGTGATTACGAAGACTTCGGTTTTCAACTTCTTATCAAACTCAGCGCCGATCTTGGAAAAGGAAAAATGCATAACGAAGGCTTTTTCAACGCTAACAATATAAAACAATCATTCTCACTGATATGAATAATGGCAGTAGAGGGTAAGTCTTGATGTTGCAAAAAAGTAAAACCCCGAAGCAAAACCACAGCTGCTCGTTTGCTGAAGCAGCTATGCTACCGATCATCACATCAATTGCCGTGGTAGTTTATATTGGCGATTATGATCGTCATTAGTAAAGTGAGCAGTGTTTTGATTTGAAATGATTTGTTATACAATCAATTAAAAGTTTGCTCTTTGGCTTTCTTCACTGCATCAACCGTTTGACGAATACATGCAGTTAAGAAGAAAATGTTGCTAATCCTTCATCGATCATGCACATCTAGACCTGCTCCCAAGGTCTTCTACGATCCCGAACGACCTTGACAGGACTCCGAACGTCGAAGCAATGCACCATTTCTGGCGACTAACCCGTTGCGGGCATTACTGGAGCAATGCATGTCAATAAAATCTATTCTAACAGGTAATGGGTTTAATTCGTTTCGCCGCACATGCCATTTTTCAAGGACCAAAACAATGCTGAACCCTACAATGCCAAAAGGTTGAATGATGCTATAAAACGCAAAGGGACACGGAGGTTGAAATTCAAAGGTTTATTTTTGCAATCGGATCGTGCTGAAACTTTTGCAAGTGTGGTTCGTCAAAGATATACTTTTCCACACAAAATGGGACCGCCGTTGTTGGCACCAAACTAGACCATAAATTAGGCCAATCCCAAAGACTTTGTTCGATTGTTAAATTTTGGTTGCTCTGCAGACCGGTGATGTGGGACGGCTTCGGTCACAACAGCAAACCCTACTCCTTCATGGTCAAGGTTGTCGTAAGGAAGGCCAATACTTGTCACTGCAAACATGCAAACCTCGTTCCATTCGTCAAACTGCGTTTGTTTTCTTGACTGACAGATTTGTTGATCATTTGGTGACATCGCTTGACGTTGCTCAATACTCGCCCACATCGCCAGATTGCGGCGCATACGGTTAGTGCTATTATTGTTTAATGAACTTTTTGTTTTCATTTTAATTTATTTATTTTTATACGTTAAATTTATTCGAAAACGAAACTCACTTTACTGCTGTGTCACTATTGTATTTAATGCTGTGTTGTACACCATCGCAATCGCTAGACGCCTTCCATATTTTAAGTCGTAGAATTTTAAACAAAATAAAACATATGCACCAACTTCCGAGAATTATTCAAACTGTAATTAATTGTGGTTCTCCCTCGCCCGATAGATTCAATTAAAAACATTCCGCTACGGGGCTGATCCCACGATAAAGTGACTACGCCACACTGTTGTTTTAAGTGACTATTGAAAAGACCCGCTTGAGTTTGCCTACGCTCCTCCTCCTACGGAGAATTAGGAAGGAAAAGGACATTCGTTTGACGCACTTACACCATTACGTGATTTCCGCTGTTAAAAGGGGGCTGTTTTCCGACTGAGAGGATATCAGCGGCACTGAGTGAGGGAAATCTATCATCGAGGGTAGATTTTCTAAGCCCACTTGGCTCATGTGAGCCTCCTAACACTCCACGGAGCTAATGAGTAAGAGGTGCGAATAAGGGAGTCTCGTTCAGCGCGAGGGTGAAACCCAATATCAGCTTATTTACCAGCGAACTTCTAATGCCTTTTTCGCGTTACGGTGCTTTCCTTCTTCTGTCGTCGACAGGATACACGGTGATCGCGAACTGTTTGAAGAATTCTTTCCCACTGACTGCCTCTGCTGACACCCACATTATGGGTGCCACAAAGAGTGTATGTGTTTTTGGGTGGGTTTCACTTGGATACTTTTCCTTTCTAGTACGATAAGCTTCGATGCGCTGCGTACCGTCTCCCGGGATTTATCATCGGAAAAGTAAAAACTTTTCCCTGAGTGTGACCAGAAAGTCGCTTTACAAATGTTGCTGGGGATTCGAAGAACGGAAAATAAAACCAAATACTTCCGAGTTCTCCAACATCCAATTCGCGTTCTGCTGGTGTCAAACCACCAGCAACGGAAAACCAAGAACCCATTGTAGATGAATAACAAAAAACGGCCTTCGACGACGCAGCAACGGCGAAGAAGAATTATTTTATATTATAGAAAATACATAGTAACATTTTTTCTCAATGACATTGATGGATTAAAAAGGACGGAAAGCGAAAAACTGAAAATGTCATTCGGATTAATGCTGTTGGGGCTCGGTGTATATTTTATATTACGATGCTTCCGTTTTCTTACCGCCCTGCGACGACTGGTTCCGAATGCTGCGGCCGAAAGCGAAGCAATAGTTGACACGCTGTGGTCGTAGTACATGGGAGTCGGGCACGGCCGGTGAGAGCACATACATACAAAAATGTTAGGGCTCGGAAAAAGCAGTATCCAACTTTGGGTTCTATTTCATTCCACGGCTCATTTTCTCGTACGCTGGGTACGGAATTTCCTTGCGAGGATTCTCGCACTAAATGAAGGCACAGGGAAAGCATATTTCTACGTTTGTTGCTACTGGCCTTTTTTGAGTTCGGATTCGAACGATGCGCTTGACGAGTTTTGTCCCCAGAGTCCCCGCTTCGGAAGCATACATACGTGTGTAGACTTACATAGTTCAGCATAATGTAAGCAAACGAAACCGAATTTTAGTATTGTGAAGTAGAGGAATTGTATCTTAAATAGAAAATAAAGCTAACCTGGACCCAGCGGAACCGGCTGTTGAAAAAACCTTTTCGACACTCCACACATCGCCGGGGCTCATGGGTAGCGAATTTTAACTTTGCCCACCAGTGGCAAAATTATAAATGAAACTGTAACTGACGACCAGTAGAGACCCACATAGACCCGCGCTGCATCCTCAGTGGAACAAAATATAATAAAAGTTAAAAAAACCCGTTCCTATGGGCATCATAGAATGAAAATAAATGCGAATAGTGCTTCCGGATCCGGAAGCCTCATATGCCGGAAGCATATGTAGACTCCAACGGAAGCGGTAATTTCCAACGTAGGTGGTAAAAGAAAAAATGCGATGCCACAGCAGCAGATGATGGTGATTTTAGGTTTCTCCTTTATTACTAGACACCTCTATCGGTCCAGAACCATTAAGCAACTTTGAATCTGGTCCGTTGGTGCGTTAGGTGAAGCATCTTCAGGGACCTAAAGTCTGTTGAACGTGTGATTGTTCGGGGTATTCGCTGGAATTTTTTTACGATCTATCTACTATAACCTTCTAATTTACTACAGCCCAAAGACTATAGCGTGGGATTTGTGTGCTTTCCGTTTTAGTTACTTGAATTGCCTGCTCTGCACATTCCAGCACCCGCTCGTTTACAAGCAGCGTACAGTGAAAGGCGATTTCTTCGGGAAAAGGTAAACTACATTTATGTCAAAAGTTCATATGTTTTTCGCAGACAGTATGGTAGTTGTAAAGCGCGCACTATCGAACGCTGATCGAACTTTGAAAAGTCTCATAAGAACAGTATTTGCACAATATCATAAATTGATTCTTTATAGATCCTCTACCTACCATATTTTCAAATGGAAAATGATGATAGTTCAAACGATCCTTGTGAAGGTTGAAGAATAAAAAATGCATTTGTTTTCTGTACTTAATAGCTCCATCTAATGATAGAAAGATCATTAAAATTACAATATATCTCGTATAGTATGCAACTTCCTCATATTCATAGTACACATGTGTAAATATAAGGTGCTGTTTTTGGCTACAACTTCATCGTCCAAGACCATGAACCGAAGACTTAAAATCTGAAAGAACGCTTACACAAAAACTGCTATACAATAAATAAGAACAAAATAATTCACTTAAGCGATTCTTGGATCTGTCTACATTTACCGAAATTTTTCATCTTGATAGGAACACAGTACACGGGACAATGTTTTGCTCCGTCGGCAGAAAAAGATGTCCACAAGCGAAGTTAAAATGTTGACTTAATTAAAATTTTGTACTTACCTAACGGCTTTTATTCTCGCAAAACCTTTTCGAAGTAAGTAATTAGTGTTGTGTTCATTTCAATTTCTAAACATCGTTTCCCTCTCAGTAATATTTAATGCAACTTGGACAAGAAGTAAAGCGGAAGAGACTAGAACGGAATAGCAACAGCAAAGGATCGTTTGTGCCGTTTTCGAATATTGTCTGTTTTAAAGAAATTTTTGCAAGATTCCACCACTTCGACCACCACTTGAATGAGTTTTTAAAACGGTTTTTTATCCGGCCACATAACCCTGCGCTTTACGAAAAACGGCACCACGTCCGACGACTGTAACACCATGGATACCGGAATGTCATTCAACGACGTGATGGATCTTGAATGCTCAGCGCTTATGGAAAAGGCTACACTTGACGGGATGTGTCGCAAGAAAAAGTCTATGC
Source organism: Anopheles bellator (assembly GCF_943735745.2). Lineage (NCBI taxonomy): Eukaryota > Metazoa > Arthropoda > Insecta > Diptera > Culicidae > Anopheles > Anopheles bellator. The sequence goes on from NC_071286.1 coordinate 48,206,704, forward strand.
ACTCGCCAAAGGGGCCGGGCTTTTGTTGCCGCAGGTCCCCGGCTAGATGAGTAAAGGAGACGACGGGTTGTGAAGATCCCCACCATAGCCAGTAGCAAAGATCTAAGCGAGCACACCGGTGATACGATCTGGTTTGACGCAACGGCGCATCGTTGATCGACGAATCGACGAAATACGTGAAGGGCAAGAAGGTGTGCGTGCCACATTGATGACGGGCGCGCAAGTGTGCGTATTGCCTCATCAGCAAGGTGCAGCAACAGCAAACATTTCTAACGAAGGAATTTGGAAACTCCGCTCGGTCAGCAGGAAGAGCAGGCAAAGCAAACTTTCAGATTAGGCGGGCGGGCTTAAACTTAGAAAGACCCATTTCGTAATGGCACCCAAGGTAGCAGAGGTTGAGTGAAGAGCTCGGACATAGCGAAAGCCGTGGACAGTTCATATATTTTATTCGCTCGCGCCGATTGACGAGCCACTGATCCATGGCACCCAGATTGCCGGGGCTACGAATTCCTGCCAAAAAGGCACTGGCCGCTTTAGATAAACGATGTCTGGCTGGCCAGCGAACGAAGCTGTTCGCTGGCAGCGGATGAAATTGGAAGCAAACTTGGCAATCGCAATCGCGGGCTCGCAATTGCACCGATTGAAGAGCAATTTCGATCGGCCGTATGAATGATTGGAAAATAAAATCCCAATGAAATTAATCAATCAACATATCGGGCCTCGGGCATGTAAGTGTTAATTTTTCAATCCCATCATCAAGACAGTGCAAACGGCTCATGAGATGTATCAATTATTGGAAGGTGAGACGGTACTACGATATTCCGTTTGTAAGAAGGTAGCTTGCTGCTGCTAGTTTGTTGTGTGATGTGGCTTGCAGTTCTGTGACCTGAACCGTTGGGATATTGGGAAAGTGATTTGAGTTTATGTTTCTTGTTTTTATTTTAGCCTTTTTTCCTTTTCTTGTCGTGTTTGTATGTACAAATCTAGTTACAATTGTTTGTTGACTGGCTGAGTTTTATTCTTCGTATGAAGTACGTTTGCTTTTTCTTTAGACCAGTAATCTCGTAACGTGCTAAAGGAAACGCGTGTTTTCATCTGCAATATCCGCGGCACGCCAGAATGAATGCTCATTCTTATAGTTTCACTGAAGGTTGGTATTTGCTGCGAGATTAACTTACACCTTAAGATTAAATATTTACGCACATTTCCATATCAGTTTTCACACACTCATTTTTCAGCAGTAGTTCCAAATCACCTATTCAACTCTTTTTCACCAATCTATTCCGAAAACAAATCGCGAAGGGGACGTGTGGGGAGCAAACTGTCGGTCAGTTGTTTCAACCATTAGGTCCAAAGTTTTGTTTTTACATGTTTATGTCCAATGTAATGTAGCGTGGATCCCATTCGTCAAGCTATCACGCTATCTCTAATTAGCAGGACACATTGTTGTTTGTAAAATACGAAATCATTTTCGGTTCGATCGTTAGTGTCATTTCCTTTTAATAGGTAATTTACTTTACCACCTCGTAAAGCTTGTTGTATGTGGTATTCTCTTTTTTAGTACTTCTGTTTTTTTCTGTAGGCATGTTTCCCCACAGTAGCGTACCGCGATTCATTTCATCTACACAGTTTATCCATATGTGTTTATAAGTTACTACTATTTTCATTCTTTGCTGTTTGCACTAATGGCGATGCACCATCGCGTACGTATTTGGATATCATCGTGTAATGTATTATTTATCTATCTGTTAATTATTTGATTTCGCGATTCATTGTTTTTCCTTTCACTGGTTGTATTCACGTTTTTCTTCAAATAATTTTCCTCACTGTTTTTCAATTTCAAAGTGTACTTTTTACATTGTTTTGCGTTGTTTAAATCTAATTTTATATATTTCATCAGCTTAAATTTCATCATTGTAGCGGTTGTGCGGTAGATAGAACATTCCTTGATTTTTAAATATAGTTCTTTGATTTCTGCATTCATGTTTTTCTTTTACGGCCGTTTCGTTTGAGTCCTGTTTCTCGTGGAAAATCGTATACAACGTTTACGTATTTTAGGTCAATAGTTTGGACTTTGCATTGATCCAGTGTAAGATTTGACTTTGTTTAATAATCCCATGTATGATCGTACATGCTCCAAACCAATTGCTGGGTATGTTTAATACATTATGACAACACAACCCCAGTCACGATAAATGCGATGGACATGCCTTCCTTGTGCACCTTAAACGCAATCAATAATTATTCTTTTCACTAGTTAACAATGAGTGAATAAGCTGATTAATAAATAAACTTTCGTACGCTGCGGCTATTTATTACAAAAAATAAAACAAACCAAAACTAGTTAATGAAAAAATGATGCGTTACGTCCGACTATGTATCTCAAGCCAATACTACTAAATACTTGCAGCAAACGTTGGTTGACTGATTGCATTATTACGGCTTATAAGTGAAGAAAGGGCCTTTTTGTTCAAAGAATGAAATCAGTGATGATGAAAGTGACGATGTGGGATTCTTGAGTGGGACTTATAAACAAACATTATACTATTGACTTTGGTATGAAGTGTTTGGATATTCTTGCGATGTACCGTTGATGTGCTGCAAGACGTAAGCGTTTTTATTGCAAATAAAGTTACATTTCCAGCATTCTAGCTCCAATTCTAGCCAACATCTCTTCAGGTCTGGGACAGTTGAAGAAAGCTTATTTTGAAACTATCTTGCATCTTCCGTCCTGTACCTTCCAAGTTCCGTACCTCGATGAGTGTGCCACATTGTATCAAACTCTTCGGAAATGTTCTGATAGTTGATTGATTAAATAAAAGTTACCATTTCCGTACTGTAAAGCCACATGAAATACGAGAAAACTAAATATGGTTGTTCGAAGTAGGAAAACCACAAATTATCGTTAAATCTTTTCCCTGAATGGCGTACTAGCAAGCATTTTCGTCTGCTAAATTTCCAATGTACTTGGATTGTTAAATTTTCAAAACCAATTGTTTGTTTCTCTCAAATGGTAATTTGTTTGAGGCAACTAAGACAGCTTTCTAAAACTAATTTCAATTGTTCGTTTCTTTTCGCTTTGATTCATTTCATTCTATGTTTTCTTTGAAATACTAGCTCGAGATTTGTTCTCTTATCCAACATATAAAACATGCAATGTTTTGTCTTAGACTCGACTCTTCTGCATAATGCATGCAATTTTGTATATAAATGTTGCTCTCCCCACTGTTTACTTGTTTTGTCTAGTACCCAAATTGCCGCTGTCCGAGCCGTGAAATGTCATTTGAAGAGTTTTAGCACAGCTTTGTACGTAACGTGTAGTTGGAATTGTCTCGCATCCCAATTTGATCGATCCTGTCCGATGATTACTACACTTTCTGGCCGTTTCTCGTCTCCTAGCGGTGCAATAGTTTTGAAATTGCACGATTTCCTACTATTTTGTATAGACGCACTCGAACGGATGTAAGTTCTTTGTTGCGTTTACTTTATTCTTTTATTATCCAGATTGTTTTTCATTCATTAAAATTAAGTTTGAGGTCACATAAGTTGATTTAGTTACAATGTAGTTTGCAATTTCTAGCTTCGCCCAGTAATAACACGGAAATAAATGTTCAGGATGTTTTTTGTAGGGGTTGATTATATGCTTTTGTAGTCAAAGGTCGTGATACGCCACTACGTCGAATTTGCACTCTAACAAAACAAGTTTTGATCGTTTCAACCGAAGCACAGTCAAATCATTCGTATCCTTCCTCATGCAATGCATCTTAATTTGGCTACCTATTCAGCCCATTACATCTAACACATTTCTATTCGTATTGTATATGGAACGCGAAGCTTTCTCGACCAGTGATCAAACAATGGAGGTATCAGATTCTCAGAAATTGCAAGCACATGTAACGTAAAAGCTCACCTTAGCCATCGCTGACTTTGTGAGAGTGGGATGATTACTTCTTGCTGGTAAGCTCCAACTTTTATGCCGGAGATTGTGGCGGTGTCATATCGTTCTCGTCGCCTGAGCCCGGTTCTCCTTTGGTCTTATTTTCCTTTTTCCATTTCATCCGTCGGTTCTGAAACCAGATCTTAATCTGGCGTTCCGTTAGACAGAGTGCGTGCGCGATCTCGATCCTTCGTCGTCGAGTTAGATAACGATTGAAATGAAACTCCTTTTCCAGCTCCAGTGTCTGGTATCTTGTGTACGTCTGTCGACCACGTTTTCGCTCTGAAAGAACACAGGAATAGCGATGTCAAAATTAAAACCACAGTACAAACATTCTTTTGCAATCACTGTAACACCCAGCTATTTCCAAGCAATAAGACCAACAATATGTTTGTTCGATATTTTTCTACGTATTAATGAGAAAAGGGAAGAATACTGAATTATAGCCCAAAGGACCCACCCAAACCGGTATGTTATAGCTAACATATGGATTGATAATACACACAAATGCCTTTGAGTTACGTTGTATATTTTTTATTTCTATTATTTGCGCAATTATCATGGGTGAGAATTCACACAAAGCCATCAAATTTCAGCCAGCAGAACATGAGGCTAATAGTTGAAACACATCTAGGGTTTTTTATTTAATTGTAAACTAGTAGTAATCGTCACAGAGTTATGTGATGTGATCCAATGAAGATTTTCTTAGTAAATGCTAAGGCCATTTGGTCCATTTTGGTCCAAATGTTTGGTACAGGAACCAATTGTGAACGTTAGACCGACTTGTATCAGCAACAATTCTGTATAAACATTTCTAGATGCTGTTACGTTACACTGATGTACGCCTTAATCAGTTGTATTTATCTTTTTTCACAGCCATACAATACAACACGCACGCAAAATGTAAGCCTCTAACGACATTATAATTAGAGTTCGTATCCATTAGACTGCGCTTTGATCACGGTTGGGAAACCGCGACATATAACTGCAACATAAACGAAAACCAAATTGATTGAAAAGGTGGTCGTGGTGGCTTTCATTAAGATTTCAAATCACGGTAGAGGAAAAGGTGAAAATCTATTTTCTACCGAATTTTCTCCCTAATTGGATATCATTTAACGCAGTCGGCTTAGAGCGCCGGTACATTAAACGCGTCAAGGAAATGCCGTAACCGAATGATGATGGTTTCGGGTACACGCGGCTTTCTAGAAATGAGCATGAGATTTCAAATTAATGCCGAATTTCAGTTCATTTTCCCGGCTAGCCATGGCTGGCAATGAGCGTGCATGAGAATGGTGGAAATGAGATTTCCGATGATGGATAATTCGATTTTTTGCTACCCTCTTTCCGCAGTTCCCTTACACCCTTGAAACACTCGAGCAATCTTTTTCATGTGCCATTAAGGAATTTTGTTTGGCTGTTGTTTGGCCCCACTGCAACCGTTTGGCTGCTCCGTCAGTTCGTCGGCCGTTGGACACTCTAATTACCTATTCACCGTTCCCGATCGGGCAACATGGAAACGGTAGGGCGAGATAAAAGATGAAAATGCCGTTTACCATAGCTCAAAGAACCGTCCGCGGATCGTTACGATGGCGCAGCAGCGAACCATGCGCAGCCCCAAAAAGAAATAAACTTTTTTTCGCACTGTTCAATCTCCGGCAAAAGTTGGCTCAAATCGCAGTGCATGTACGTGGGAGTTGAAAGTTGATCGAAGACAAGGGGACAAAGGAAAGCCTGTTACAGCACAACAGCCGAGTGAGAAATCCCTCATCACGTCCAGTGAAAACTTTTATTCCGGTTTCGCAATATTCAGTTATTGCAGTTTTTCTTACTATTTTAGGTTTTTCTCCGCTCGGTGCTATCTTTCTCGTTCTATTTGATACACTTTGTTACCGGTGACCATCGTCCGCGAACCCGGCGATGATGGTTGGGTGGTTAGTCCTGCATGTTTTCGAATAGCCTCCGCTTTCGAAACTGTCTTGCTGTGCGTGATAAAGAGCGAAACATCCTTGGCCCCATCTCGGCTGCACACGGAGAACGAGACGGATAACGCACCGGACCGGAGGACCTGTAGGAGGACCAACGAAGAGAGCTCTTGTTCATGCTCCAGTCAGCTGTCAAATCTTTTGATATGGGTGCTTGAGCTCGCCAAACCTTTCTTCCGACATCCATCCCAGAGTGTCTTCGAAGCTGGGGCCGTTTGGGACGGACCGAAACCTGTACCCTTCGTACGCGCCAAGACTTAAAGGGCCTTTCTCGTCGATTCCGCTCGGTTTTGCTGCTTATTATTCATCTTCAGTTGGTTGGTGCTGCTCTTTGGAAGGGAAAATCTTTTTCTTTTTTCTTTCTCGCTTGCCTTTTTTCTGATCTTTTCGGTCGCCCCTTTCCGACGCGAGACGAAGGATCTTCAAGGACTTGAAGCCGCCCTAGCCTTTAGAATGGCGGAGCACAATGATGGAGGACGGTTATCCGAAGGATGGCCCAAAATAAGAAAGCAGATGGAGAAAGCAGCCACAAAACCGACACACTCATACACATTAAGAAAAAAAACACATACACGCAAAAACATACAACACACATTTTTCTTAGATAGGTCGCCTCTAAAAAACTACTTTAGGCACCGCGAGAGGCACTGCTTCGCTTTGGGTCCCTCATTAACACATGCCGACGACAATGGACTTGAAATGGGAATGGAATAAAATACAAATAGACATTCGATAATATATACTGCAGGTTGCACATTTATCCGTATGTCTACCATGAACCGATTGGTTGGATTCGACAAAGGGGTGACCGAAAACATTACATTGTGCATTCATTGGACATTCTTGCCACCTATTTTGTTTCGATTCAGGCCGCCAGGGTAATTCGGAGGCCATCATTACGATTCAATGCCCAACTAAGTCGAATGTAGAAGAAAAGCAGGGGTTTTTTCCACAACATTCCGCGGAAATTTTAGGTGAATAGCGCTGCAAAATTTCAGCCGAGGACCCAAACACAAGGCCTCGAAGGGAAGGATTAAAAAGTAATCATACAAATGACAGGAAGGTACATTTACAATGACGAGTTTTTTAGGCGTGGAATCAATTTCGTTACCCCGGCCGATTCAGTCGGTAGCGCGGTGCAAACGAGTCCCGTGAGCGGGGTGCACAAGAAATGAATATTTAATAACGCCATAATCAAGGGCCGAGGGAGGAATGCTTCGCCAGTGGCCGGGCACGGGCATTAAACTGTGCAATCGTTGTTTCCCAGGGAAATCACGATCATGAAAGTAATTAAAATCGTATTAAACATACAACTATGTGATCTTGGCCGCTGGCTATCAGGGGCACAAGGGGAGTATTAAGGGGATGCCTGTGCGTGTGGGGTTTTGTTTGTTTGGAGCGTTGACGAGCGCTAGAAGCACCATGTACTAAGTGATGTCATTATGAAAGTTGCAACGGCACCAGGGCAAACTCTTTAGTGTGTGCCGATAACTCGCCGGCCCATATACACATGCTTTGAGTAAGTAACAAAACTGTAGAATATGTACATTGTTAAGAACAGTTGATCTTGAAAATATATTTTACATAAGCAAAACATTCCATACATTACTCTTTATTTTTACAACAATTTTTATAATAGATGAATTTTATTGTTCAACAAGCCATCAAAATGTTGTTGTAGCACTATAAAACGTGGCTCTCAATCAACGCTCAGCATAAACTCATTGAAACCCCTTTCTTTGTTATCTTCGCGGCAGTTTGAAAAATGTCTTTATTTTAATTCATGCATAATGACTTTATCCACCATTTTCTTTTTCTTTCGAGCGATTTGCGTTGGAATTATCGATCCTCTTATTTACACCTCAACTGAGTCCTTCTATTCACCGGCTCACTGCAATCGTACTCAAATCCAGCATACCGTTTGTTGATAATCGAACTTTCAAGTTGATTTATCAGCATAAAAGAGATATACTGTGTGGCACTTGACTGGAAAATCTATTATTGTCCTGCTAGAGCTTGGAAACACTGATTATCAAACTGCACTAACGAGAAGTAGACAAACAAAACCAATTTTATTTTACTTCGCGTCGTGAAAACGTTTTCATTTCCAGAACCCTTAGCTTAGGCACTTTTCGGTTCCAAATAGTAACTCAAAATATCTAATTTATGCCAAATCCGTAAGTTACTTGGTGCGATTTGGAAATGCCTATGGCCTGTACTGTGCTGTTGAATCTTATATCTCGTACACGGCCTTATTACGTGGACAAAGGAGCTGCTCGCCGTGCTCAATAGCTAATGGTTCAAAAGCAGAAATGGGTAAATCGGAAAAAATTGCAGGAAATTGAGATCTAAAGTAAAATGTATCACCACCATTAGCAACATACAAGGTGTATACTCAATCTCGTACGCACTGTGCTTAAACTCACAGGCACCGGCACCAATACCAACCGACCTGTAAGTCCAGTGGCGCATAAAATAATTGGTAACATAAAAATCGCGACACTGACCACCGTGGGCTTCGTAGACATGGTCGCTTTGTTGAATATGTGTTCCACTTAATGCAATCTCATTCTTGACACATCTTTCGGCCATCGTATCTGCGCTTGTTTTATGCCATTCTGTGTACGGAAAGCCAAGTGTTGCAGTGATTCTGTTAGTTTCAATCACTTTGTTTTGCACGAAATACGTTTTCAAACAAACATCAACACACAGGTACTTTTTACCCGTTGAGTGCTATTGTCAATTTCTTATAGTTTTGATTGCATACGACAGTAAAGTGAAGAGTGTATTCCAAAATATTTTGAACGCCAGATAAATCCGAGTTTAAAACAAACATCGTTACCAATGAAAGAAACGAAGTTTCACAGGGAGCGTTGCTGCCAGTCAACATCGCTAAACAAGGAGCAGGAGCACAAGAAAAGCCCCACTTCGGCAAATACTTTTGCATGAAGCCTCGTGGCCGCTCTCGTTTGCAAAACGAGAGGGAAAGTTCATCAACAAGTGGGCCATATTTTAAAAAATACTGGCACCGGCGCTAAGCGTAGAGAGAAGTGGCTGAATAAAACTTCCCACCTCGCAATGAGAAGCTGATGTCAGTGTCATCATCCCCTTTCATCTCGTATGCCATCGCCAAGAGCCAAGGCACCATTTGGACGCGTGGCCAGAGAGCACAGGAGAGCTGGCGAGGTGTGGAAACTCTGGGAAGAACAGATAACGATCAATAATAAATTTTGGCTGGTTGAGTTTGCATTTTCAGCAACAAGCCGTCAGGACGATGGAACTTTAGAAACATAGGTTTATCCCACGAGCACGTCTGTGAATGAAGTTTCTCTGAGTACGGCCATTGATTGCGTGAAAGTGGAGTGTAGAAATCATCGCACGGAAGGGTGACATATTGCAAACGCGCCTCTGATACTAAGGTTTGGGCAGAGTCCATTTCATTTGTGTTACTATTTATTTACCGAAAACTTAGTATTTCTATTTAAGCGATGTACGATTACATTTACGATTCTATTTCATTAGTACAATCAGTTATCTTGCGATTTCGGGATTTCAACTTTCGTTTAAAACATTTCGGTGGGTACTTTGGGGGCGGTTGAGAGAATTATGACTTTAAGTTCTTTGTAAGCCCATGTGCATGTGTTCCTTGTGTTTCTCTTACATCTTACGCGTCATGTTACAACCATGTGTAAGATATAATTTTATAATCACAAGATTCCAATCCGTGGAGTAAAGTGAAAAATACGTTCTTCTTCTGCAAGGCGTTCGATCCGAGTTTTCCTTTCTCTGCGTTCGTTCGGTTGCTCTCCGCTTACGGTTCTTCAGACGTATGGGACATGAATTTTTCGATGCCCGTGCTCTAGGCGGTGTGGTCTTCCGGCGACGAGCGTAGGTAACCGAGGAACAGCAAGAAGTCTGAACGGTGAGCGAAAGAGTACGCCTAAAAGATTTTCACAGTCTTTCCTATTTCCCTTCGCTTGAAGATTGTTTCTTGCAGCAAACGCCGCCGTGTGACAGTGAAAAATATCGAAAAGTCTTCGCCTACCGAGCTAAGCCTGCTAAGGCCGGAACTGGGAAAAGATGGATGCTTGGGACGATCGGAAGCACTTTCTTTTCTTTCTTCGCGCGGCAATCGACAGGAAACAGTTGATGCTCGGTCTTTGATAACATTGAAGAACCGATCTCTTATGACGCATGCGAGAAAGTATCGACTTCTTTACGCACCTTGTGCCAAGCCATGTGCATGTGCCGGCCGTGGGTGACACGCAAGCATACACCACGAGCGGCGCACACCCCTCTTAGAACCGACGCCTATGGCGGCATTTATCAACATCGGAAACACAATCAAAAGCGATTTTTCACCCAACTTCCACCCGCCTCAGGAGGAAATCTGCCGTTCTCTGTCCACCGCCTGGAGCATCTTTGGCTTTCAGCGAGCACACCTTCGTCGGTAGCGACGCGCTAAGAAAATCCATTCCTAGCGATTCTTCGAAATGTGGGAAGCTGTCGAATGGAATGCTGATCGCTTTCGGAAGGAAAATGAATTATTTATACAAGTCAAGTGCCCTCCTTACGTGTGGGCCCCCGGAATCTATTTCGCATGCGTTGGACATGAGATGTCTCGCAAGGAAAGCGGCAGGACCTAGGGAATCTTTGATGCTGTATAGCTATCGGTCACGGCAATCAAGTGCTGCTCTTGGGTTGGCACATCACACTGTTCGGCCTTATCTGCAGCTTCGGTTGATGACTTTTTAAGACTTTCTACTTGAAGATGTGTCGTCCTGATGCGTGCCGAGGCCGAAGAGGCTCGAAACCTGCCAAGGTGAGGATCGAAACGCAATCACGTCCGGTGGCAGCAGCGCTCTGTTTCGTCATGTCCGAGTGTAATCTTGCAATGAATAGCTAGGATTACGCGTTTCACTACCTCGCCATTCTCTAGTCGTGGGTTTCCGTCAAGCCAACGAAAAGTTTTACAATACTGGCCGCCGATGGAAGCGAACGTCGCATCGCACTGATCCTCTGTGGGTCGGGTTTGTTTTCAAACATTCCAATAACCGGCAAATGCCTATCAAAAGAGCGTTGTGCAGTATTGTGCACATTTTCGCAAACTCGTAGCGAGTGCCAGCTAAGTGTTGTAAATTACGCCATAAATACTATTAGAAACTGAAGCATGCAAATGAACCAACAGGGGACGGACACCCTTGTCAGCCAACTCCTTAGGTTCCACGCCGAAACAGAAGGTGCCCGAGCCATTTCTCCTACGTTGTACACGGATAAATGCACAATTGCAAATGGATTCGACGCCCGGGCCATGCCCAAACTAGCAGCACAGAAAGAACACCGATGGTTCAAGTCCTCGCCGGGAGACTACATTGTGTGCAAAGGATAAGCAAAAAAACCCACAAATCCCGAACGATCGGGTAAAAGTAGAGCAAATTCTCGGTCCCCCTGTGCCGGTTGCCTCAGCGTGATAATTATGGTCCGCTCTTCGGCCATAGCTGAACCAGTTTGGGATGATAAAAACCCCAGACGGACGGACGCAATTCGACACGAAGCAATAGTTAGTTACACAAGCGAAAGTGACCGAATGCAAGCGAAAGTAACCCAAGTGCCTCCTGGCGTGAACTTAGAATATTACACTTTATCGGCTTCCAGGGTGTGCAAAAGGTCCTTTTTGTTGAGAAATTCCACGAAACATGGGCGAAAGTTTTTAACCGTTCGTTGATTGGTTGAACAAAGAAATTGTAATGAAAACCCACTGCGAACTAGCTACAAATGGAATAACATTGAATTGCTCGTTAACATTGTTTGATACGTTAAAGGCTTCCCTCGCGACGACTCACACAACGTTGAATACTATTATACTCAAGGAAGGTAGAAAACAAGTCCAATCGTTCGTATAAAAATGAACATAAAATTGTTCATTATGAGACATTGTGTCGTTCGCAAAGTTTTCATAAAACACATTTCATGCAAAGTGCTTTTTCAAATTTCAAAATGGATTCCTTCTTCTTGATTTCTAGTCAAATCACACCGACTGTTCGGATTGGCTAGCCAAAAGCGTTCTTGTCGAAAAGGAAAAAATGGTTTTATCGTGTTCAGCAAATGGTCTTCGCTGGAGTTGTGTTTTGTAGAACTTTCATAGTTAGACTCAAACCGCAGCCCGGCTATTGCAGCTCTCCGATGATTAATGATCACTGATCGTGGACTGGATTTGGATGTGCTCCTTCTTCTTACAATACCCGGCCGAGGCAAATAGGCGAGTTCGACCAATGCTGTATTTCAAGTGTACTTCAATGAAATTAAAACCTGTCAATCATAGCCATCAACGGCAACACAAATATAATTAGTGGCCGCGTAGGCTCGCCAGGGCAATGCGGATGGTAGATGATCTTTTTCCACGGTAATGGGGCGTCAACGGACGCTCGGTGGCCGTAGAAGATGGACGATCGAGAAGCATAAAATTAAAAAATCATTAGGAAGCCATTTTGACGCGCTGCGGTTGATACGCATTAATGCACAGTATTTCTCACATACTTCCTCCGAGGCCACGGGCCGGGCCGCCAGCAGCGTACGGGCAACGTACGACGGGCAGCTGGTGTGCCTCGCAATAAGTATCAGAGCGCAGGACGTGAAACTAAATAGAAGGTAGATTAGTCAATAATCGTAATATAATTTCAAACTTCTTGTTCTGCACTTCGACACTGTGCGTATGAAATTAATTGCCGGAATCATTCCTTGCCAGGAAATGGATCACATAGCATCCAAGGTGATGTGATTAGTCTCAGTGGAAAGTGTAAAGGTGCCAATTTTCGACTTTTGAACAATGCATAAGGAAAGCATCTTTAAACAGATATTAAGATAACACAAAAAAGGCTCAAAAGTGTAGCAAGATCAAAGTGCCCCTAAGCTTTGGCGGCGTCCAGACGTGGACCAAAATTTTGACGGCGCCACACAAGGGAAATGAACAGCGTATGAAATAAATGGAATTAAAATTAATTTCATTTCATTAATCTCGTAGTGCAGCTTTCGGTCCGATGGGCTGTCTTGTGCGCTTCGGCTTAAACTCTTCTGCCCTGTTTTTGATTTTTGCTTTCGTTTTTCGTACCGCTTCGCCCAGTCATGTCGAAGAAGGCATTGCATTTTCTGACGGCATTGGAAAGATCTGTAAATGTTGTAATTTTTGACAGTATTTGAAGCATGTTGGACATTTCAGATTTCCGTTACCCAAAGGTCTTACTTTCTTCGGTTCTTCTGCTTTTCTGCCGCAGAAAAAATACTCTTGCGCACTTATTCCTTCGAAAACGTACCGAAAAGATGGTTTGAAAGGCCTGCGCACCAACTGAAATCTGTCAAATCTCCAGAGCAAGTGGAACAATAATAATTCTCCATGTGATCCACAGAAATGAAAACCATCTTATCATGTAATGCAAGTGGATATAAATCGTCGAGGATGTTTAGTACGTAGAACTGGCGAGAACTTGCAAACTGTAAAATAGTTAGCAGCTTTGGGTAAGTTGTCTCAACACAAATAGAACATCTGGTGTCAACAATAATTGGCCCAAAGTCAGAGACCTGCGCCAGCAGGATTCTTCTGTAGCGTTAAGATTAAGCAACGTACCGAACTGACTCCTCATCCAGGGATATAGCGGTGACTGCAAGCCGGAGTTGGCGTTCTGACTATTTGGCGGTGGCTGTTGTCCTTGGTGAAGTTGGGGAGGTTGTTGGTGCATCATATTTGGCGGTTGTTGTGGAACGACCCCCGGTGGCCCACCGGCAGCGTTCGCGTACATGCCCATGTGCTGCGGATTTTGATGCACTTGCTCCGGATAGCATTCCTGGAACGAGGCACGCGTTGGTGGTGGGTGCACTTTTCTAATACGCGAGACATTTCGCACTCACCTGTCCCTGTGCGTGGCCCATATGGTGCTGAGGTATTGTCATTTGCGCTGTGCTCATATGATGTCCCATCTGCTCGAGCGGAGGAGATCCATTCTCTGCCCCGTACGTACCCAGCCCGGTTGGGCCGTTGCCTACGGCGGCCTGTAATTTACAGCTTGCGTAAACGATTGGTTGCTGTTGCTGCGGTTGTACTTGCGTTTGCTGCAAAGGATTGCCATTCGTTTGCGGAGGTATCACACCACCCACCTGGCTCGACGGACTATCGGCACGCGCGTATCCGGCCGGATCCATCGTCTGCTGATAGTAACCCATCCGATCGTACGGTGGAAACCGCGGATACGGAGGCATATTGGCCTGGTTTGCGTGGGTCTGATTGTGGTGGCTGTACATTTGCTGGCTCGTGTCCAGCCCGTCGACGCCCGTCCCCGGGTAGTGGCCGTGCATGTCGGAGTTCATGTAGGAATTGGTGAAGTATGACGTCATGCTTTCACAGTTATTTGTACTCATAGTCATGGTGAATGGTTATCTTTGTTTATCCCGCCAACTGTTGCTCTTTACAGCTCAACCCCGACCAGCCTTCCGATCGTTTCCGGCTCGTTCGATTGTTCGGTGAGAAGTGTCTTCCCGTTGTCTTCAGTTCCACTTAGTTTAGGTCAGTTCTCTTCACCAAATATCGCCTTTGGTTTGCTCTCGATCGTTGTTATCGTACATTGAGGACACGGGCTCTCTTGACGGGGTTTGTTTTACAAAAAATATCACAAAAAGTGCACAGCTTGTATCTTCAATTTGGTTTGCTTGATGTCCGGGCAAAGGATGTATGACGTGGCGATCTGAGAAAGCGGCCAGATCGGGCAGCCCGATCGAGAGTATGCGTTCAAGAGCACTTCTAGTATGGTGTCTTACTAGGAGGGATTGCTACTGCCGACAAACGAACAGGATACATAGGACTACAGGAACTTATTCAGCTATGATATCGCGCAGAAAGCATGGTTCTTGTCTGCCGGTCTCTATTCAGGCGACCGAGCTTTAATCGGGCGACAGATGCTAGCGAGAACTAAATAGAGCCGCACACAAACGAGACCGTCGGTCTCAACGGTTGCGATCATGCGATCGTTCGTGACGTAAGCCAATCAGTAGAGAGCGTCTTTGCCAATCAAGTGTTGTTGACTTGTTTTCACACGGAATTTGATGTAGCAGCAGGCTGATTAAAACCAAGAAGAATTACAGTCGACTAAAAACCGAAACTAAACGCTAAAGCTCCCGCGCAGGTTCAGGTCAGCTCATCAAAACACATCGATTGAGCGCTATTACGTAAAATGCGTTTCACGAAGAGTCAGGATCTGGATCTGGAACGAGATCGAAAGAGTAACGTAATTAAATGATGGCCATGTAAAACTATTCTGTGTGTATGCAAAACTACCATGTTTTGAGGAACTTTGAGCCCCTTGAGGAGCCCTAAAGTTAGTCTCAAGAACCAATACGTATTTATCAAAGTATGGCTACCGGTTTATGCAATGGTTTATGTTGGCTAAAGATTGCTTAAAGTTAAATAACCTGTTTAAAAAAGATGGTTGCGTAACGATAAACGCTATCACATGAGTCTCGATTTCATCATCTTTACTCACGGCTTGTACTCCATTTTTTAGACTTGGGTGCTTTCACCGTCCTGAACATTGCGGCGACATGTTTCTTCCAGACGGACACGGGGCGACATTTACAAACTTTTCTCATGTACTATGTCAAAGAAAATTAAAAACATCGTCTCGAGATTCCGTACCGTTCAATTATCTAGGCAGAACGGACGGACTGTATTCTTATTACGAGGTCTAGGTGATGCACCGTCAGCCGTGGCAAAGTTGAGACAGTAACACACCGGCTAACATTAGAATACCGCCAGGATCCATAAATGAAAGACCGATGTTCATAGTGGTACAATTACAAAATCCGATGGCAGAAGATGAATCCGAAGGAAGCGGTTCCACTGCCGCAGCTCAGTCGTAGCGTTTTGGCTGCGCCAACGTCAACATTGGACGTTCGCCACACTCACGACAGGCTGGTCTCGTGAAAGTGACTAATTTCATTTCATGTTATTTTCGAGATTTGTTACCCACATGAGAAGCGATGAGCCATATCGTCTTCAATGCATTCAATGTGCAGCAAGCGCGAGCGTATAATCATAATTACGCCCAAGGATTGCCGTGCGTAGGGAGTTTCGCGCAATCGCACACACGCAAACCACGACCAGCCAAATGTAGCCAGGGATGCAGAGGGATTACTGATCTTCTTAATAGAATTTTCTCGTGGTTCCGTTAGCCCCAGAGACTAGAAACGACAGCAGACAGAAGAAATTATTAAGCACAATGATAAATAGAGTGGCAGATCTTTCAGCATGTAAACATTTTACTCGATTTAATGCAAAACGGAGCCTTAAGAAGAAATAAACCATAACAATGAATAAGTAAAAATAATCTACCAGAACACATCCAAAGCAGAAGAGTACGGCGGTGCTTAACATACATACGATGAAATAGGACGGCATCGGTCGAATCTACAACGTACGTTGCCTGTTAATGAGACTTGTAGCAGTAATGGCAGTTCAAAAACTGATCAAATTGTAACTCGTTATTTGTTGTTCAACGTTAAGCTTATCTGGTTCTGAGCACGTTGCAACGTGATTGCAACTAGTAATCATAAATGCATAAATATGTTTGCGCAATATAATAAGAAATGATCCAACAGAAACAAGATTTGTCCAAAGGACTGGTTGCGTTCTCAGTGTTTGTAGAGATTCTCTTCTCAGTAATGCTGGTCGGACTCGTTCATAAATCAAGGTCCTTCCCCTCAATGCCAATAGGTTCCACTTATCAGTCGACATATTTACCATTGTAGGTGCTGGACCATGCTTGATTCTTGTCACTACCTCTAAGCACAGGGCAATTGTCCAACTGGAGTGATGATATGAACTAAGATAACGTATGGCATATCCCAAAAAACCACATTCATCATTTGATTCAATTAAACTTAATTGAATTTAAAGCGAGTAAACATATACTGGTAGCATCAGGGCTCTTTTAAGTTGTGAGGCGAGCCTGAGCTAAAACAGTTCATTTCCACGGAGAGTGATGTCGGTGCCGAACTTAAATGGTATATAGAAACGGTGTAAGCCTTACTTCAATAACCTAACTTTAATAAATTAACGACAATTTGGTGTGGATTTCTTGAAACAAATTAATGTAAAAGGCTTATGTATGTTCGGTGACATGTGTTCGATTATAAGAACAAATTCGTAAATGTTTTCATGAAATAATCGATCAACATACATTTTTTAAACTTTCTACAATGAATATTCTCAGCGTTCTTTGCGTTCTTTTAATATGTTAAACATTATAAAGTTTCTTTTATGAAAATGTAATCGCCGCGTTATAAATTCACAGCAGTTATAGAGAATATTTATCAAATTTGCTTGATTTCCTATGTTACCGGCGATAGAAGAGAAAACCGTGCAACACCACGAACCTCGGGTGGGTGTTACGGAGAAAACCATTACTATCGGTACATATTCCTAAACGACATATTTCTTCTCTTCCAGTCGGCTGTTGCCGCACTGAAGCGTACTAATTCGACGACAACCAAGCAGCACATGCCGGAGCAATAAGGATGAAGCCAGAAATTCAACGTTGATTCCGCTGACTAAGGCCGAATCTAGGTCCTTTTAATGATGGGCATTCAATGGTGAATAGTGTACGCTTTGCAGAATGCAAGATTTTCCCTCACTAACACGCCTCGAAACTGAACTCTCCTTACTTAACGCATTTTGCAGTACGCCATCGATGGACATAGGCGACAACGGTTATGGCGAATACAACGACATATCAACGTCCACATATTTATTCTTGTCTATTCTGGGGCTGCCCGTGGTTAGCCATGTAAGGCATAAGCCGTCCGCCGTAGTGAGAAGCGTAGTTGAATCAAAAGGCACAACAGCAGAACCGGAACGAGATTGTGGGTGCCGAGCGGCGGGGTCACTGTAAACCCCTGCGAATTTTCCCCGTGGCGATCGGTGTTCGGCTTTGAATTGTTATCTGGATTGAATTCCAGCTAAATGGTGTGAATATTTGCAATTTGGTTTGATTAATTTATTACATTTTTGCTGTTGTTGGCTTGCTGCAGGCAGCACAAGTCCTTCGGCAACCTGAAGCTATTCGGTTCTACAAGGCACGGCTTTCATTGCTCGGCATTCAACACATCTATGTCCAGAAGTTGCCAACGTTCCAGGATCCCCCCTAGAATCATGCTGCAGACTGGAATTCCTAACTCGGAAGGCAGAAATCTATTGCCAGTATCCAATCGAGGCCATAGATACGAATACATCACTCAAGAAATTTTGTGAATGAATTTAAATTCATATTTCTGCGTTTTACTCACAAGTGATACCATTTACCCGAAGCCTGGATAAAATTAGCCTGTTTTAAATTGCTTTTCAATAAGCTTTTTAGAATTCTATTTTCAAGGGCCAACCAGGTTTCAATAATTCATCAATATCATGAGTAATGGATTAAATCTCGGAAAATTATCAGGATCGTTAGAATAACTATGCAAAAGAGTGTTCACGCACCAAACCGGTTTCCGCTGTTGCGTTTGGATTTTCTGATGGAGCATGAGCGCTGATTGCATGTCACAATTTTCAAATGAAAAAAAAACAAAACTAATTTGCCATTTTGGTTTAGTCATGGTACCCTCTTGTCAAATTAATTAGCAAATAAGTAAATAAATAATAATGATTGCGGTTCAATAAACTTCAAAAATGTTTCTAGCGCAGAAGTTCGAAAACGCCTGCAAGTAGGCAATTTGGTAACGTTGCCTCTCCCGTTTGTCGCGGCATCTCTTGTCGATAGTTTGAACTACAAGTTCCCTGCATTGCCGCTCGATGCCTTGCTGACGTTTTCATTGCGCTACTCACTTGTAGATGGCATTACGAGCTCAATCCATTCAAAATAAATTCAGCTCAAGTAAAATAAGACTGATTTAATCGATGTAAAATATGGCTGATTCATTTTATGCAAAATATGGCTTAATTCTTGGCTTATAAACATTTATCTACCTTAATATTTTGTAGAATGCACGTTAAAATTTATTCTATTTACAAAAACTATATATATAGCCATGTTTTGAAGTGATCTTTTGAAAAATTTACAAATACTAAAATGTTTCAAAGCTTTGGAAGTCTATTACAGAACAGGACCGCTAAACGTTATTAACGTTATCAACATATATATTTCTTACAATCAAACAGCGTTAGAGCTGTTTTACTCTAGAATTTAATTTTGGTATCTACTTAAAAATTATTCAAAAATGAATACTTGAAAATCAATATAGTGTTTGATTAGCCCTGTTTTTAACTTTTCACTGCCATTTCCGAAAGGAGGAACAAAAATGATTTTGTTGATTGTTTGGATTTTTCTCCCACCGACTTGCCGACCCATTTTCAATAGTTTGTCAATTAGTAGAAACTGTAGAAAGAGATCAAACGGAAAAGTTGATCATCGAAGCCTTGCTTTTTTTATCTTGGGAAAGTTAGCAAAAACTCAATCAAAGGCGGTTCAAAGTTGTGGTTCAAACTATCACCTCTTTCGCTCCCACTCTCATACCATCGCACTCACTCAGCGCTCGTATCCTCCTATTTTTTGATGGATGGATTTGATGGGCGTAGCTATAAATAATAATTCCTCTTTAGCCTTCCATTCCGTTTTTATTTTGGCCATTTTCGTTGCCATCGTCGGCTTCATTGTCTCGACCATCTCGCTCACTGAATCGAATTACTTTGTAACTTGAGCATGTAAGCTGTTTCTCTTCTCTCTTCTCCCATTGTTGTCCTCTCTCTCCTCTACGCTCTCAAATCCTTTCGCTTTCGCTTGGGATATTCTCCCGAGTACAACGTCTCTCCGCAAAGTTTGCGTACAAATAGCTCATAATCGTATTTGCAAAATTTGGGTTTAGCGACCATATTCGAAGTCGAAGAAGCCATTGGTCACCAAATCCCTGTAACTGAAGTGATTGTACAAAATGCATAAAAACGTACTGGTGAAATTTTATGTCGTTGGTGGACTTGGTGGCGCAGCATCTGTTACTTCGACCACTATTGCTTTAACATACATTTGTTAAAGATCTTTTAAACTTCGCCAACTTCAACAACAACCGAGCATGCTTTTTCTTAATTGCTTTTAACGCAAATTTATACCGTAAATTGCACCGACAAGGCATAGCAAGAATTCTGTAAAAGAAGGCTTGGACAATAGCTTTAAAAAACAAATTTAAATTAAATATCGTATTGTAAAGTAAAATAACCGAATCGAGAATTTGGATTGAAAAATGTAAACTTGTGTTGTAAACGTCATTTGTAGACAAAACTGGAAACTACCGACGGCTCTAAGAGTTATTAACATTTAAAGTATTAAGTTTATAACTGATGCCTAAGAATATGTAGAAAGCTATAGGCATTTGAATGTAAAGCGTAAAGCGAAGGGCGAAAAACGTTCATCCAGCCCAGTGCTACACTGCGATGGTTTATAAAGTAGTTAGGTTTGATGAATAATAATTTCAAATCGTCCTTGACTCCTAAGCCGCTGAGTCAAATCAATGTAAGCTGGTATATAGGGCCGAATGGAACGAATACTCGTATCATCGGACAAATGACATATCTTTTTTCTACACATCCCATATTTTAGAATCACTTAAGAAAGTACGTGTATATCTGTAGTATTGGTAATCTATTGATGAAATATTTATCTTTGTAGATACCGAGCGATTGGGATACAGTTTTCCTTTTTTCATCGATTTAGTCAGAATCGTAACATAATTTCTCATGTTCGATATTCCTTTTTTCTATGAGATTTCGAAATACAGTTCGAATAAAGAGCTTCGGGTGTGCAGCGTGATTGTCCAGCGACACAGCGCGTGCATGGCATGCATAAATATGCATCATTACGGGCAATCTTAACCAAGTCAAGCCACGCACGAACCAACGCATCGTACAAATGTACTGACCTCTTCTCGCATAGCAGAAAAACCGCAAATGTTAACGTTGAAAAGTAAATAAAATGTAAATTGATGTCATTTTCTCACACGTACGCGAAACGCGCACACGTTTCCTCGACGTCGAGCGACACTCGTGACAGTCCTCTATAGCAGTGCAACATCATAATAACCAGAATCACCTCACTACCCAGCGGTGTGAACGATGTTTCCTTTCTGATGCAATTGCATAATGCGTCCTCAGATAATTAAGTCATAAAACTGGAAGATTGCACCGCCGATTACTTCGCCACTATGGGATTTTTTAACACCTTGTCTCAATTTAATCAACATTTAATCATACATCGCTTGTTT
Organism: Anopheles bellator; assembly: GCF_943735745.2. NCBI lineage: Eukaryota > Metazoa > Arthropoda > Insecta > Diptera > Culicidae > Anopheles > Anopheles bellator. The sequence continues at coordinate 48,227,914 of NC_071286.1, forward strand.
AAGACTGTTCTTGTAACTTGTTGCAACTGTAGGCAACCGCCGCGATCATTTTCCTCTATCGAGGATGCGGTGTACGTCAATTCGCTTCCTTTGCGGCGTATCTTTCTCGACAGACTCTCGTTTTGCAATTATATCCCTGAGAACACCAAACCCATGGCTGCTTATTGAATCACAAGAAACCCACAAGATGTTTCAATCGAACACACTTTTTTGTTTTTATCGACATCTTTGGACTTCTCAAGATCAGCCGCTTTCTGCTCGGACCATGCAGTAGCCGATGCAGTCGGTGATTGCTATTGAATACTTTAACAACACTTGTGCGATTGTCTCCTACTACGCCCGATCATGTGACATTGTACGATCGGTGTAAAAATGGTTTTTGCCAGAGAAACGCCAATTGGATGAACACACCATGGCTATGTTGGACTGGGTGAGGCATTTTAATGGATATCACGATTGAACGGTTTGTGTCCACCCATCGCTCGACTCGTTTGTCTCTCGAACTAAACTGAATTAAACGGAAAATTATATAAGAAAACTAGCGTTTGTTTCAACACACAAAGACTACATTTGCTATCAGTCGTACGCGTTTTGAAAAATACATTATTAGATACGATTATAGTTGCTTAAGAGAATTTATTTTGAGAACAACTTTCTTTCAATGGTTTGAATTTGTTGCTTGGTGGAGAATATTTATACATATATATAAATATATGCTTCATATAGTTTATATAATATACAACCATTTATATACTTGACACTAGATCCTTACCATTTAGCACAATTTAAGACTCAAGCTGAAAATTGAACTAAAACTGAAACTAAACTGCTTAAAGGATTGCATTATCAAATAAGCCGTTTGGAACAAATAAAAACAACACATTTGTCCACGGGCGGCCATGACAAGTATACTTTAAACGGTTAACAAGATCGTTTGGTGATCGCTGGCATCAATCCACGCAGCGGTCTGATGCCTACGTGGTACTTAAACTGTAATTCGAAGTAATTCAATTTAACGATGTGATAATCGAGAGCAATAAATTTTGATGTGAATTTCTCATGCCAGCTTTTCCTGCCGTTTCCTATTCTGCCGTTAAATTATTCCTTCGTTCATAAGACAGTTTGCACCGACTTTCTCTGTCGTTCTCTCCCTTCTCTCTCTATTTCCTCTCCGTTACTCTCTTTCTTTGGCTTTCTCTCTCTCTCTATCTGTTTTCGCTTTCTATATCTCTCTTTCTTTCGTGTCTCGTGTCTTTTGACTCATATAGTTGAAGAAAGAGAACGCACCGCAATTGGAGCAATTTCGTTGAAATGTTTACTTTTTTACGGCATAATAAATACCGGTTAGTGGCCAAGGTAAAAATGTTGGGTTTCCGACAGCAAGAAGTGTATCAAATGTGAGAAAAGTGTACTGTGATAATCGCAATCATCAGCATCAAAACAATCTCAATGATAATAATGATGATGATGATGATGGACTTTTAAACGCGTCGCCTTATTGATGGCCACCTCGCCTTAGACCTTACGCAACATGCTATGGCGCCTTCATGAAAACGATCGTCATAAAAAGGTGTTTAATGTTTTGATTATTTGTTTTATTGCCACACTTCTAATTAGCACTTTATTAGTCGCTTTAACAGTTGTTTCGATAGGCGCACGAGCACCTACGTAAAAGAAGATGCATCCAGTTTGGCGCGCCATTTTACCGACGGCAAACGTATTCTAGAACATGGGTGTCGATAAGTCACAAATGTGTGTGTGAATAAATTATGTTATCAACTTGTTGCTAATGCCTGGAAGCGAGTCATAAATTCTGTTGTTTTACGGTCATTTGGGTCAACCACTAGTGATTCTCTTTATCTTTTTCAATTCTAATCGCTCTTGCCCACTCTCTTTTCTTTAATTAATACTTGGCACTTAGATAATTCTGACTATTTAATTGTTAAGTTGTAACTAAAAATAAGAATTGAATTTAGCATTTAACACTTTTATTATGATTAAAATAAACATATTTTGAAACGGGTATGGATCAAAGATCAACCTTCAACCAAACTATCAACGATCACGATTGGAATCGCGAGAGCCAATTTGACGTTGCTTAAAAAACATAGATCTCATTCCGTATTTCAGTTGAAAAGTAAAAAACTGACAAAATATTGCAAGAATGTGATCTATAGTGTTGTGAATTTGAAATCAATTGGTCTTAATACATATTGACGAAGTCACTCCACGAGTAACACCTGTTCTCAGAGCAACATTATACCGCCGAAACGAACGCAGATCGAAGTACATGATAGAAAAAAATTCCAATTGGATTCCTAAGAACTATTGGATGGCGATGCTAATTTATCATTCATCAATAAAACCTGTTTTTTCAACATGTTAAAACACATTCAATTTACCTTTACCACGACTACAACGTAATATTAATCAATTACATCGTGACATTACACTACAACTTACAAATTATTATCTGATTCGCATTGACTAACTAACGATTGAAAAAATATATCCCATAACTATAAAAGTATATTCAGTGAATCATGATTTAAGCTGTAAGAAATCAATTTCCTTTCTAGCTATCAGTTTATTCTACTGATTTTATAAAAAAAAATTATTCTCCTTTATTCAAATCGAATCGAAAACAACATAAATGCTTATAGCAATACATATTAAGCGAACGAATAAGCGAAGAACCAAAAGAACGAGTTTTTTCGACCATTGCGCCGAATACACATTTCAAAACACAGATGGGAAATAATACCCCAAAACAAGCATTGTTTTTAGGTCTTTTTCTTGGACGCATTCTATGCTGTCCAGCTGCTCGAAGCTCCAGTAAAACTGATACGTGAACAGTTTAAGTAAGGTTTCATTTCATGTGCTTAGCACAAAGGTATTGAATTATTAATTAACCTCTGACACGCAAATCTATCGGCCAGGAGGTTTTCCTGGTTCCTCTGCAATTGTATGTGTTGTTCGATTCAACCATAGTATTTGCAGTCGATTTGCTGAGTCTTTTATTGTTCGACCTTTTCAGCCCAGAGAACTTTCTCCCACATTTTGTTGTGAACATATGCAACTTTTCTCAAGGTTTTTCAGAGGCTTTGTGAAGGACAGTTGGAGTAGAAGTTCTAGCACGATTTCTACTTTTATTGTCTTATGGTCGGACAAAATGTTTAAAATAAGTTGTATTCTCTCGTTCGAGGCCTTCTCAGCTTTCACTTCTTTTGTAATTCATAAATGTCCCAACAGAGCGTAGCGTTGTTGTCACGAATCGACACACAAAATCGGTTCAGCTTTCTAATGTTGTCCTTGAACCAACAACAAAAAGTTGAAAGATACCCACTGAGAACTGTGGATACACTGTTCCATAAAAACCTGAGTGATGTAACGAAGGTCGATTTCTATGCCATTGCTCGAAACTTGTCGCAAAGACTTTTCTTTTACATTTACCATCCGTAATCCACAAGCGCCAAAGACGGATGCTCAGCACTGTCTGGTAACCCAATGCAAAATATGTTTTTTGCTTTGCTTTGTTAATCTATATAAAATATCGGGAAAGTCCACATCATGTACCGAATTGCATGATATGTACGTTTTGTGTTTCATCTAGATTGTCAAACATATTGCAAATACATCATCTCATAATTACCTAAAAAAAATCAACTTAACGAAAGGCTGAAATTAGAATAATTTTGTGTTATTGAAATAACAATAATAACAGTATTTTCCTAGCTTAAGGTCTCGCTGCTTGGTATGATTATGTTGCTAATTACGATCCGTAAAAATGGCTTTTTCAATGAATGTGATACATTATATTATGAACATGCTTTACTCAAGTTTGATTTATTCAGTGGTTAAGAAGCCGCATTAATTGCGCAGGTTTAATTGAACTAACCGTATGTTTGTACTTCAATAAATTTGGATTCAAAAAAGTTTGACTGAAGAAACTAGCATTTTGTGAAAATTGATGTCTTGTATAAAATAATATGTTGAAATATTACCATATTAAAACTCTAAAATATTAAAATATTATTTCTAAAGCACGCGCGAACGAACTATTATAGAACTACTATAAAATTTGAAAAAGAAGTATGTTATCTTGTCTTCTTATAGCTGATCTCGAAAATATTCTTTACGAAAGATTTCACAGTAGGTTTTTTCCTCATTTCCTCATTCGCGTTTTGAGGTAACATAATCACAACCTTCGTCACAAAGCCTACCACTAACGTAAACATCAGAAAGGTAACTGTCGGCTGGTACAGAGCAAGCAATCGAAGCAATTATGCCAGGCCATTGTCGCATTTCTTAACACCACCAGATGACCGACGAGATACTAGTTTCGAACGTGCTGGCAAACGAAAATTGTCCGACGACTCATTCCATAGTGCAATTCTGAGCTGTAAACAATAACTGCAGGGTAGAGGCTTTCTATCGTTTCGCAAAGATTCAAGAGTCAGCACAAAATGAGGATCTTGTGGAACGAATTATAATTAAAGTACGCTTCTGTAGGATAACCCTTCTTTTGAGCCGAGGATATAAGAAACGACTCTTAGGTGGACACATAATAATTATCATTTGCCTTTGGATTTAGTCTGTCAGCTTCATTTGAGGATGTGATAAAAGCGGACGCTGTATAATTACGTTGTGAATGATGGTTGCTGTTTGCTCTATATTGCTCTGTGCGTTGCTTCCTTTCAAACAGTTTATATATGATTCAATTCAACGGTTGCATTAATCAAGTCATTTAAAGTATCATGAAGAAACATTACTTGCAGTTTGTAAAATCAAACGTTTCTTATATATTTTGATGAATAGAAAACCATATCCAGTAGCATATCACTGGTAAACAATATAACAAATGATCGCGTGAACACGCTACGTTTGCAGCATAATCTAGTATCCTATGAACCGTTTTATTTGAACATTTTGCCACTACGAATTCGATAGGGATTTCGCTCTGGATTCGGTTAGGGAAGTTTGGCTGAGTTGCAAGATGATGCATGAATAAATCGACACATAAATGCTGTCAATCTTACTCTCCATTGGCAGATTGCTGCACAGGAGGGTTCTCCCGCTCCGGCGAAGATCAGCGGTCCTGTTGTCCGATTTGTACGGCCAAGCGACAGTTGTCAGTGATTGTGTACCACTGTAACTGTTAGTAGAGGGATTGCCAGTACAGCAGGTTGTGAAAGACAGCTTGAGTGACAGAATCATCTTGATCGTGACTTAATGGTGTTTCTGTACAATTCCCTGTCTAGCAATATGGCGTCAGCCATCATCCACATGCAAATGATCGCAGCGCAACGATCAGTGGATGTAAAAACGCACCGGCAACATCCGCACGGTCCGCTTGCACGCGACAAAATCGCGCAACAAATGCTCAACAAATTGCATCTCTATTTAAACGGACCGCATCCGTAACGCTTGCGCTGCGCAAACCAACTACGGGGAAGAAATCCGCCGCCGTTTGCAGCCAGGTACACACGATTTTCCGACTTGCGCTGTTTCACGCATTTTCCGCCATTCTGTGGCATGTGCCCGGTCTCTTAGATAGTTGTTTTATTTTCGGCATACCTAAATCCACATGCAGCCGGGCGACATAAAAAGTATGGCGACGAAGGTGTGAAGAATGAGAAACGCGGGACAGTTGGAACATGATATCACAAGGAGGCCGATATAAAGGAAGTTAAATTTAATGTCGACATGCCGTGCCATGAAAAAAATTAAAAAATAATCAAAAGCGAGAAAAGGAAGACATTTCAACGCTCGCCGCCTTGGACCATCATGAATATGTTTTATTAGACCAGGGCGTGGTGGCCTCGGGAAGAGTTCTGCATGTTCCGAGAATTGCTTTTGCATTTATTTCCCAATTCATTTCACGTTTTTTCACATAGACTTGCCCTTCAGCCCTTCGAAATTTTAAACTGCGCCTAAGTTCCCCACATAGTATGTTCAGCGCTGGCTTTCGGCTTCACCCCATTTTGGCGCCGACCCCATAGGTGCTTGACAGACGGCAGCCGGTTACGGTCGAGAAGGCTTCATAACATTTTCACGATTCCAATTTTCTCTTCATTCGCTGGTGCTGTTCTAAGAATTTTTCGCTTCGTTCCATCTGTTGAGGGCTACGAACTGAATACTGCAGCCTGAATCTGCTCGTACTGAACATGCCAAATGGAAGGGTCTATTTATTTAGTTATTTTCGTTTTTCGTCTTCAACCATCATCGCTACCTTATCCACGTTCAGCGCTTGGTTTCCCCTTTTCAAGCTTATTCAATGCTGGCAGGGCGGCAGTCTTACACGTGACGGCCAAAAAACTTTTTTTTTATTATAGCACAATTTCTCAATGCCGCGTGACCTCAGATGGCGAGATAATATGCTTGATTGGCGGTGTAGTTGAAGAACAGGCAACATCCTACACCCTACGGTGACGGGTATGCCAGTATCCTGGGCGACTAAAGGGCTGCTTTTGAGCCACCACAGAGTCATTTTTGATGACGACTTGTTGACGGTGACGATGGCGTCTAGACTTGTCTTGGTAAAAGTGTTCCTTCAAAAGCAACGACAACCGATCACTTTGGCTCAGTATACTACAGAACACAACAAGACATAAACCGGTTATCGGCGAGTAATTAACAACCGCTCCTAACGGCTGTGCCAAGGGCAAGAGCTCGATGCAAGATCGACTCGAACGAGGTATCGGTTACAGGCCGATTCAAGCATTCCTGTCCGAATTTTTGCTGCTTTCTTCAGTAACGGCACGCGTGCTCCCATATTCCAGCCAAATCCGTGCACAGCGAACGCTAAGCGGTAAAAGCGAGGAAGTACTGCCAACGTATGTAGGGTGCGCGGACCGACCGATGGTGGATCACTCCATGCCACACTCTGTTAAATTTGGAGTATTTTATAATTGCATTTTTATCATGCAGCATGCAGAAAAAGGCTCTGGCAATAACGCTAGCGCAGTAAGACGCGAAGAAATTCTTGGGGTTTTTACTTATAATTGTACTGCCTTGCCATCTGCATATATAGGACAAAGTTGAAGAGGGAGAGCAGTATAAAAAACGCAGCAAGAAAGAAAGAAAGGACAATAAGTAATGGAGGCAAAAAATATCCCATTGGCTCTCCTGTAGCATCGAGGAAGAAAATAGTTGTATTGCAAATATTCATACCCAGACCTGGCGCTTCAAGCAAGCAACCCCGTTCCACTGCCATAAAAATTTCACAGCTGTGGCCAGTGTCGAAAACCGTATAACTGAAAATTTATGTTGATTCTAGAGGCTTCAACGGTGATCAAAGGCTAACACGGTTTGCAGACTTTCATCTTTGTACGCAATCGAGCAATGTGTGTAACGAAAGGTACCGAGAAGCGTTTGTTTTGCTTATGCGTTTCTTGGCAACAGGAACGATGCAAGTGCTTGGGCTTCTTCATGGTGCTAATACGGCTGATTCATTCCAAAAAGGGTAAAGCCCCAGCTTGTCATTTTGATTGCTTTAAAAGTGATCTATTGGTAAAAGTTGTTAAAATATATTTTACGACGCATCGGTTTACATTCAACTCAACTGAGATAGTTCATAGGAACATAATTTGTTGACAAGCCTCAACCATGATTTATAAATTGTTCCAGAGAAACGGACAATAAATTGGCTGTAACATGAGTTTCCTATAGTTTTACTCTGTAATAAGTTAAAATTCTTCATTACCGATCTTTGTGGAATCTTTCGCACTTCCGGTGCACAAAAATTTCAAATAATTAGCAAATGCGTGATTGTGCTGTAGTAGTTTCTTGCAGTTGAATAGCTGAAGATGTTTTTCGTAATCGGTCCTCATGTTAACGCTACCAGCAGTGCGTGCAGTCACATACTGGAGGAAGAATATGCGTACTTTTCGTGGTTTAAGATGCAAAAAATGAAACGGGTGGGATTGAAATGGTTAACTGGTTTTGCAAAGTGCGCAGAGTTTGCTCACGACTTCTGAGACACGCAAGCATCATAGACGCGAAGAATTAATCAACGATACAAGACCGAACAAGATAACATTACAAATTAACTTCAGATAAACACGGTACAACTACTACCCACCTGGTGCTCCCTGCAGTGTAGGAAGTAGTATGTTAATGCTCGGTACGAAAGACTCTGCTAAGGCGGCAAGCGTGAAAAGTTGACCTTTTTTTAATTGAATGTTCCCGCACATTCCATTACTCTATACTGCATTCCGTTTTGTATGCGCACTGTTCGGCCTTCGATACTTCCCAGCGGCACCTTTCAAGTTTAATGTATGCTTATGCGTTTTTGTCATATGCATGTGTTACTTCTTGCGTAACCATGTTTCAGAAGGTAGAAAAATAAGTGCGGAAACATAATAAAAACTTTAATAGCAAGGAGCCAGCTAGCTAGCTTGTAAAACATTGTGCGTATCGAAACAACAGCACCACACTTTGCGGTTTTGATTTTAAGGCACAACAATGTTTCGCGCAAAAATTTAGAAGGAAAGTAACTAAATTTGAAGACCGTCTTTCATAATAACAAAGAAACCAAAATTGCGTGTGTAATTAGATAATCATTGTTATCATACACTAGCCTTCGGACACGTTAACAATTAATCGGTTCCACAACAGCTGCCGTGGCTGAACAAATTGCCGACCATTACCGATTCAAGCATTTCCATCACGTTTTGAATTACTGATTTACTGCACCACCACGTTTATTGCAGGGTAATCTTTCGACGGGCAATATTTTGTATGAGAAATCAGTACTGCAACAATGTTTGAACCAGCTCAGCGTCAAATCAGCGTAATTCTTTGATTCTGCCAACAATTCTTCAGCAACATTGAATCACTGGAGCCATTCCAAAGGCAGTCATTTTCATCCTCAAGCAGTAATTACTGAGTCGAATAAACACTACATTATTATTATTTTTGACCCAAAGAGTACGTGAAGCCAGCCAGCGTGAAGATATGAGAAGTGAAGATCCAGCGAACTTGTTGTTGGCGCCAGCTAGTTGCGTACAAATCTGCAGTTATAACTCACTGAAGGCGCTCAAAACATATCTTTGCGTTATGGTGTTCTCGTACGTATACTTTGGGGGTTTGCCTGTAGTAGGAAATAATGTTAGCCTACGCTAGCCCAGTGTAGTAAAGAGTGATAAGGAAATTAATTTCCAATAAATCAATCGATCGCAGCACAAAACATCCTGATACGCGGCATGTGTTTGGCGCCATTCGTGTTGAGTCCATTCTGTTTTACCTATCGAAGCCGTTCAGCTCGTGTTTTACATACCGTTTATAACAACAAACAAATACTGTTGGGAATGTTTGTTATTACTGCTCTAATAACCGTTTTCTGACGGTCTGTTCATGTGTTTACGTTCCAATTCACCGTCGAACACAGGTTGTTGGATTTACTGCTGGTGTTGGCGATTGTAGGATCACGAACTGACTGAATAATTTCAAATAATCCAAAAACACTCTGTCCCACCAATTCGTTAGCATTAACGTTGATATAGTTGGTCTCACATAAACAATAAACAGTACGCCAGCTGTACTAGGCTTGCTGCACGAATAGGAGTTTATTTATTTGATTTATAACTTCACGCTGGTTTTATTTACTTACTAACTTGTCCAATTTAAGCAGGTAATGTTGTTCAAATGTTTTAAAGTACTGCGATGTTTTTTCATAAAAATGCGAGCATTTGCAGAATGAGAGGAGTTTGCATTCGAAATAAATATTATTTTAAACAATAGTTTCCGTAAATTTTATAATTGAATAAAATTAATACTGAAGTACTAGGGAAAAGATAGGTTCGCTTCTTTTCCGTTTGGAAAGATTCTGAGCTTGACGAATTTCCTGTTTCAACTTTCACATGAACGAAGATACACGCATCCATATGCGAAGAAAAAACCATACGTCCTTTAGTAATGCTATGTTAATGTTATTTCGCTCACAATCCGATGAGTTGACCCCAAGAGAGTGTCTTAACTCAGCGCACCTGGACACTAAACGTATCTGGACATCGCCAGTTTTATTTTCGTTCGACATTTTTCGTAATTATTATGTATGCCTTGAGCTGCGTTCGGATGTGAAACAAGCACAGCGGCAGCTTGACATGGTTGTGGGCTGGTCATACAGGCCAGTTTAATTTATTACGTTAATCCGGCTAGTGGCAAACCCGAAACGTGCTAGCCAACTTACTGTCCCAGTCAACCAAACGAAGTTCGAGGTGGCTGAGCTCGCGGTTTCTCCCCAGCCGAACGCATATGCACTGTTCGTACAACACCACACCTCAACAGCTGCTCGGCATCCAACTGGCAGCGGCTGGGTTAATATCACATACTAATTTAACCGCTGAATACTGACCAAGTCAATGAATAGCAAACGACATCAACGGCAGGTGAAGTGAACGGTGCACTGTCAAAGATTTTGGCACACATATCATACTGTATCCTCCGTATTTCGTTTCAATAATGTTAATCAGTATTGAAAGTTGCTGATAGTTATAGTAATTCATTTAACCCAAAAAATTAAAAAAAAAATTTGTTGTTCGTGATTGGAAAGAGTGGTATTTTTGACATAAGTTGACTTCTTTTCATTTTATGTTAATGCTTTGCCATTGTTGCACAGCTTTGCCATTTAATCTATAACATTTCCTACAGTCGTTTCATTTGTGAACGGATAGAAACAGAATATTCTTCCGTTATTCAGGAGCAACAGGTAACCATTCCTTTTGTCTGCCAACGTGACCTCCAAAAATTCAGCATTTTTGTAATTTAAATAGAGTCAGAGCCCTCGCAGACAGAGCGCTGCTCAAACAGGTTTTGGTTTCTTTCTGGGTTATTGTATTTTTATTCAACCTATTCGTTTTAGATCCGCTGTTTGAGCCATCACTGCACTGCTCTCGCCTTGTACCGTAGGATATAGGTTTCCTGTTACGAACGGTTTGGTAGTCGCAACGAATGGTATTTCGGTGTCTGGTGGAGCAAACTTCGGTCATATGTTGGGCAATATTACCCGATTTTAGGGTTTGTTCGTTCACTCAAAATGAATATTTGGTTCTTGATGCTGGTGATGTTTGGAATTCCGACTGCCGGTGGTCAAGCATTTGCGCAACGAAATCACGCGGGCCGCGAACACTTTCATGGGTAGCGACTGAACACCGCAGATACAACACAATGTGTTGTTCCCAAAAAAAGTTTCGCGAATAGCTTTGTGATCAAAAAGGTTTCCTTTTCTTCTTAACACAGTACGAGCGATCCGCGTCGACCGCATAGGGATAGGAGGATACTGGGTTAAAACTAAGAGGAATCGTTTCCAACGCATCTCAGACATGATATTTTTGTGCACATAATATATTGTAATTTCACACACATTTGAGTAGGACGCGAAACAAAGAAGAAAGAAAAAGAAAAACGAACGCCGAAATGTGGAACTGGCAAAAAAACATTCACGATAAATTATCTTTTTGATATTTGTAACGATCGAAGACCAACGAAAATTCACTTGTGATTTGGAAGCGAGCAGGATCGATCTGATGGTGTGCCGGTACCATGTTCCTTGAAATCGAAGGGCGCGAAAAAAACTATGCTTTAAAAAAGGCTTCCCCGGGTCTAAATACACAATCTACGATGTGGATGAATGGGAAGCCAATTTATACGGGGTGATGCCGCTGTTCCCTTTTGCCTAAGACAGTCTAAGGATCGCCCTGTATCGCGCTTCGATGAGAGCATAACTAAAAACTTATAACGATGTTTATTTATTTTTAATTTGCAGGGGGAAATCTGTACTTTCTCCGTGCAACTTTTAAAATAGAATCAGAAGAAGAGGACATGGCGGTACAAGAGGACATGTCGGGGTACAAAGAATACGGATAACGAAGGATCAATTTGTACTTGCAGTTCCACCTTGTGTCACCACACAAAATGTCTCCAGACACCCCTATGCATGAAGCTCGTTTTTCTCAACCTTGTTGGTGGCACCGCATTATTCATGCAAAACCCATTGCTCTTCTAATTTGTTCTTGGTACGTACGTCCGTGGTCAGTTATGAATAAATATGCATACAAGCTGAAGAAAAATATAGTTTGAAATATAAGGTCTGAGTAAAACAATATAAGGACGGTATGGCGTATCGCGTTTGCTATTACCATTATGATAAGTTGTTGAAAATATTTAGCATTACTTTATGCAACACCACTAATTTTATCCGCTAATTGATTGTCCGTTACTGCTACCGACACCAACATTATCCACATTGAAGATCACACTTGGGCCAACCTGCAACATGCGGCCGAATCGAACATTTCACTTAAATGTGCTGCATTTGGGCTACCGAGCTTTCTGCCGATACAGAAGCAAAATATGGTTTCCAAACACTCCGCGCCGCGTCGAGAAGGACAAGCTGCGAAACATGCTTCTGCCTAATTCAACTATCCTTAACAGCACGCCGTCGATTCCACCACGGTGTCGTTTACGCGGACGTATCACGGAAAGGCACATATGCAACGCAAACACCCGCCACGGCTGTCGCCAAATGCTGATGATCCACTTTCGCTTATTCTCACATGCGAAGGAGTAGCACAATGTGTTGCACAATCCCCATCTTATCCGCAATTTACGGCACTTTGTGATCACTTCTTAAATGCTTCCGCTTGATTGATTACACTTCACCACTTGAACATCAATTTTTCTTCCTTCTATCTCAAGCATAGAAAACACCGCAAGCAACTAGAAATCACCTTCAGACAAGAGGTAACTGATACGCTTGAGATTTGGCGCAACCGATGAAAGAACTACGAAATCTTCTGCTTTGACCGCACCAACATCAAACAGAAACACAGCCTCGCGGAGTACATATTACGGCACAAGACTACACTTTTACTCTTTCCACGCGTAAACACACGTCAGCGGTCGCGACGGTCGGCCACGGATTACCGTTCGTTAGTGGATATCATTATTTAAATTCTCGTAATTATTTTACACTCGCGGGCGGCCCATTTCAAAAGGGCACGGCACGGCATACCACAGCTTCTGTCAAAACCTTGAGGCGCGACGACCGCTTCGTACAACGGAATCACACTATCCTTTAGAATCGCGCTGATCGACTGTGATGTGGGACGAAAATGGGAACGAATTTGTCGGCGGCGCTGTTGGTGGAACAAGTTTGGTGTCAATCTCACTTATTAATTTTCTGCCAAGTAACGCGCCCGAGGCCTTGGACGCGAGAACCCGTATGACTGTACGACTACCCGAACACCGCCATGCAAATACTAAGCTACTCCTATTGTAAAACGCCCTTGTAAAAACCGCACACTTTGTTCCTGCTCTCTGTTGTTGACCGGGACCAGCTGCTATTGCGCGCGTCACAGAGAGCCGGGCATGACTCTCGATCGAACGTTTGAATATACAGAACGGTGCAACCGCCAGCACGCTTGATCACTGGTTGCTGAATCGGTGCTCTACGCGGAGTACGTAGTTTTACGCTGCGAATGTGCAATTGTGTGCCAAACCGACCGGTGGTGAGCTCCCACACGAAAATCTACGAAGCCGGAGAGCGTCTCGATTGAAAATGAATGGAACTACTTCACGGTCTGCAGCCGTTACGGGGCCATTGCATTGCAGGCGTCGACCCTGTGTGGAAAACCGCTCAGCTTTCAATCTCTCTACATCTCTCGAGCCATAGGGGAGTCCGATAGTGTTACCCTTAGCCTTAGCCAGGGGATGTTGCAATACGTTTACGAATTGCGCTTCCGACCACGAGCATACGAAACGGGAAAAAGAGATCGACCGTCGCCGGAAAACTCAGTTATCAGGCGAAATAGCTAGAGCGAAACAGCGAATCCCTCTCTCAGAGAGAGAGTACCAATGTGTGAATGTGTGCGTAGCCGAGGCAACAGAAAACCAGAAAACTTCTTGCTCTCTCAAATGAGCACATGCCGTCCATAGGGTGCCCAATAGAACACAACCATTGTTTACGTTTTTTCCAAAACAGAATCACTCAATTTGCGTTCGACAATACAAACGAAACGCAATTAGATGTTTCAGAAGTTTAATCACTTTCCAACTCAATAGTCACATAACGAAAAAACACTCAGCAAAGAACGCCAACTAGTGCGCTGGTCACCCTATGCCGTATAGTCTCAGGAATGTGTAGATAGATGATATATGGTTGTAAACATACTATAAATTATTTTTGTATGGTTCAGGAGCGCCGCAAAACTCGCTCACCGGCTTTGCATGAAACGACTACACCAACACCATTACACGAGGCAGCTCGCAGCTAGAAACGTGATTCGCTTGGTCAGACGCCATTCGTTTTTCTATCGCGCTTCCATCGTGTGTTCCTTTTTCCGCGCAACCGATAGATACGGTGCATATGTGTGAGTAATGTGCCCGGCGAGTGAGAGAGTCGTTTCGCTAAGGCTCCGGTTCGAAGAGAGTGAGAGTAGGTGCGAATTGCGAATTGAAACAACGTATGATATGCGGCATTGGCGCGCGTGACCGTAAGATTTATGCTTTGTTTATGTACGAGATCATCTGCTGCACGAAATCACAGTGCGCCAGAAAGAGACGGGCGAGAAGGGAGCGAGAAATCGTTAGAGGACGGACCAAGAAAGAGAAACTGTGCGAAAGAGAAGGGAAAACGAAAGGTGGCAGCAGTAAAAAGAATGGGTGAGCAAAATGCCCACTGTGGGTGTATGTGAGGCAATAGTGCAAAAGTCGTTCGGGCTGAGTTTTATAAAGTTTGAAGAAATAGCTTTCCCAACACTATACATCCAGTGGAACAGTTCCAGTTATTCATTCAGTTTGGTGAGTCATCAAGGATCGAAACGGAAACATGAAAGAGGTGAGATGGTAACGTTAGATTGTAATCAATATCTACGGAGATACCCCACAAGCATTGTTTTCTGGCTACTTTACTGATTACTTTTTTATAATTGATGCATCCAGTGTCTACAAATACAGTTTTACAATTTACAAATACAATTTTGAGGAAAAGCAACTTCATGCTATTACTTAACCTTGGTAACCTCAGTTATGTCACCGCCAGGGTAATTTTAACATCCGTCGATGATTGGGACGATCGGCAAGACTCCAGAACTGGCAAAACCCGTCTCGTTCGTATGCCTTGAACTGTCTACGCCTAGACCTTACTTTTACGACATCTTAGTCTTGGCGGTAAAGTTGAAACGGACTCCCACGAGCTCTTGGACCTCCCACTGTTCGAACATTTAGCTTATATGACGTTATAAGCTGACGTAACGATTCTGTTACCTTGAGGGTCCATATTAGAACCGGTAACTGTCCTCGGAAAGAAATTTTCTTCGAAGAAGGTAACGAAAAAACATAACAAAAAAAAACATAAAAACACACCAGGGCGTTTTACACCCTTGTCGTACCCTTAATGACTTTATTCTTATTTCGAAACGAGAAGCTTTTTCGCCAGTAGTCAATGCGACTTGGCGAAGGACATTCTGTTTTTTTCCGCCTGCCGGTCACCTGACAGAAAATTAGGCAGGAGGTACACTTTACATCGCAGATGCACAAAGATTTGGGTATGTTGTGTCTTCCAAAACCACGCAAAAATTCGGAGTTCGGATTCTGCTATAGGAATTGAGTGAAGCAAAAGAAATTTTTCAACATTTCCATGTAGTGTTTTACCACCTCCGAGCATGGTGAAATAAATACTACAACACATAAATCACTTCATTCAAAGGCCGTTCCGTCATATCAGGTAGCTTACCCATGATGACTCTATCGAGTTGAAGCATGACCATGGTTGGGATGGATAATGTAATTTATTGTTTTCACAACCGTGAGGCTGTGTTTGAACGAAATTCATAACATTCCTCCGGCAGGAGAACGATGCTGAAGTATTGATTACACATTCGTCCATGCATGCTGCGCTTTGCTTGCAGCATTCATACAATGCGTTTCTGCATATTGTCTGACATTGTGGGCATCCAAACTTCAAATGACCATCACAGGCGAGGGCAGAAAAATCTGTCAGTTTGGGAAATGTTTTTGCCAAACTGTCGGCACTAGGAAACAATTTTCGCCACCGTCATCGAATATTGTCACATAAATGAATTATTCGGGAGACCGGGATGCGACTAGCAGCATGACCGAGCACGATGATTGCTGAAGTGCGTATGTTGAATCGTACACGAAACAATGGAGACATGGTAAACAACGTACAAATTCGATGCAAAAGAGTGTCGCGTGATTTATGCATGTTCTTTCGATGCTTTTCACCCATGTAAAACGTCCTGTTACTGTTTCCCTTTTACGAAGGTTGGCGAATATGCGCAAGAAAAACTCCGTTTCGAAGCACAATATTTTTTCATATTTGAAATTGCGATTACAGAAGAGTATGAAACTCTGCACTTCACCGTACTGGCTACATTGACGATCGCAACGCTGAATGTTCCGCTACAAACTTGATCTGAAAGCGCAAATTAGAATAAATTCTTAGTTTACGAATCGAAGTTTAGTTTAAATATTTGTACGAACATTTCTGCTTTGGTCAGTATAGTTCTTTGATAACTTTATGATTTGTAACTCAAATTTTAACATTCAAATAAATACATCGTAAGCTTGGCTGTAAGCCATTGGTACCGTCCGTGTGATTCTCAGCATAGTCCGCCGAGAATGATCCAAAGATGGGGATAAATGTGCCGTAATTCAAATGCTTCAACGGGGGGAGAGCGAGGATCAAGGATCAACACCGCGAAATGGTTAATCCGTTGATCGTACCATTTACCGTAGGTATTGCCAGAAAAAGATCAGAAAGTAATTTATCATTCATCGACAGCTTGAAAGGTATCGACCTTCCTTATTTCATGGTTCGTGAAGGGCGTAGCGTACTATATAATTTACAACATTTTATCAAAATTACGCTAGTCGTATGCTTTACGCTATATCATTTCCTGTCTTTCTATCTCACATGCTTGTGACGGAAAAAGAACGGAAGAACACGTCCGCTCGATCATGGTTTTAGAGCCCTCGCTAGAGTATCTAGGTGGAGATCGCTTAGCTTAGGTAGATGAGGAAGGGTGGCGTCATACGAGGATTAAAAGGAAGAAGTTTAGCTGTAAACACAAGTTGTTACCAACTCAAAGTTGTGGCCAATTTGAAGCATAACCTGAATGCTAGAGGGCATCCCGTCATGGGAATACGACCTGCAGCACAACATCGCAACGAAAGAAGTGAAGGTCCCAAGCAGGAATGCCTTCACCATCTTCGAGAAGGTTCCTACATGCATTACTCGTCCGCCAATGCAGTCATTAATAGTTCAACAAAGAAACAATAAATCAATAAAGTTGAAGGTTTTTATTACGTTATAATTATTAGCCGACGGCGAGGCCGGTTATTTTCAGTCCGCTGGCGTTTTCTTCAGAGTCTTGGTACAACGTTGTCTGAGAAATGGGCTTGTGAAACCATTTCATCATTTCAGGTACCTTTTCGTACACCTTAAGAGCAAAATACTGATTCGCGAGCGCCGGCTTACCTTAACATTAAATACACAAACGTTAGTCAAAAGTACGCTAATGAACCACCAGTACGCTGTATTTTGTTACATTGGAATTAAATAGAAATAGTTTTAGGTTTGGGCCGGCATTGGAAGGACATTGGGAAAAGTTCGACGGAATCAAAAGGAAATCTAGCTTCCTTTCCTTTTTTCGGATGAAATCGATTTTTCGTGAAAACTCACAGCTACTTAGAGGTATTAAGAAAATTACTATGATTGTTTCTTAGCATCTTTACCGGACACTTTTTCTGTCCTCCTGCACTAACCAGCAAAAGGACATCGTGTGCAACAGAGCGGAAGCAGTTCAATATTCGTGCTGACGGCATCATCCCTTAGAATAAGGATAGAAAGATAGCGAAAAGAGAAACTACTTTCACTTTATTTAGAAAAATCCGTTGCGTCCTCCTTTTCTGACAGCTGGAAAAATGTTTTTTGTGTCATCGCTTCTGAGGCCCGTTGCTTATTTCCGTTCCCAATCCCAGGGCGTCATCTTGGGCAGATTTTTTCGAGAACGTGTCCCTATGTGTATGTGTGTGTGTGAATGTTATTTTCTAGCACCATGACCATTGTCCCTCTGCGCCAGATTTTCGTTTTAGCCGATAGATATCCAATGGATTGTACGGTTGCGGGATGGCTACCGAAGGAAAATGATACTACGAGGATGCTCGAAGGAGCGAAGCGAAGCGAAGGAGTCATAGAGTTTTGAGGTGTAGTCATCTACCCACATACCTAGGGGAGAGCGAACGAACGAGACTGGCGTTTCCACAGTGTACTCGAGAAAAAAGACCATCTTGTATCTGGCGAGGGGTGCCGTACAAGGGTAAGAAAAGTTTTACGAGGGTCGCTCACTGAAATGGAAGACGATCATTCCATGCCAGACTTCAACCGGCATAGAATCAGGGGTGCGTCATGTTGCGCTGGGTGGATTGTGCAATCAGAGTCGCGCGCTCCGAGACTCAGGACGAGAAAAGCACATCAATCAATCACAAATTGACGGTTAGGTTACGTCCTTATTTTTTCCTGCTCCTACTGACGCCTTCAGAACCGCCATTGTCATGGATTTGTGCGCTACGCCATTGCTTCGATTAAATGGTTGACGCACGGCGTTGCGGATGGAGGGGATAATTCGTAGACTCTCTACCGTACGCCGGTTCCGCAGTTCAGCATCGAGTACCGTATCGATGGAACTGCCTGTCACTTAGCGCAAATTACTTTCGACGAAGTTTTCTTGCTGTGCTGCTGCGCGCTGGGGTGTTCGACGGTAGAATTCAGCAATTGAAGCATTTCAAATTGATTAAATTAACATTTCTTTGGGAATATAGATCTGGAGCTCAGACAAAAAAACTCAATGCTTTCGGTTAGCCCGAAGCCTGAAATTGCAAGTGCAATTGTATACTTTCACTTCTGGCGAAAGAACGCCATATTTTCCACAACCGACACGCGATAATGTGAGACTAATTGTCACATTAATTACTATTGGTACTTTCAACACCAACGAAAGATTGCAGCGAAATATCGTATGCCGTTTTTGATTTGGTCCCGGTAAATGAACTAAAGCTTCCATGTAACGAAACGCTGAATTCGTCTAGCTTTCGCCACAATATGCACTTAGATTGACTCTGTTGCAGAATTTTAGAATCAATTTTCCACAGGAGTATGAAACATTTTGTAGCTCAAATCGAACCAGCATGTCGGTGGCCGGTCCATAGTTTTGCTGGTTTTGCCAAGGGAGCTGCGACTGAATCCATAAATCATTTCACTCGCCAAAATGTAGAAAATGTTACCGAAAACGTGTCCCTTCTGGCCCTGCTTTCTTGCACCATAAGCGTCATCGAGGGGTCATGCACGGTGTGTGCCGAACAGTTTGCATTCGCTATTCGCGAATGATTTTTTCATTTGCTGTTCGTTATTTTGTCAGCAAAAAGGCGATCCCGTGCTCCCTCTTTCTCTCTTTCTCCTTTCATCTCTGTCGGTGTAGCGCCTGCAATTCAATTGAATCGTTTGTGTGGCATTGCACACGTCGAAAATGAAACATGCACCAAAGCGCACACCTGTGCACAATCGGATTGGGGATTTTGCTGCGTTCTATGTTGCACAACCTCGAGAACAAGGCTTCAGTACCCGTCACTACGCCGAAATGACGAAGCGTGAAAATGGGTTCTATCAACTGCCACTTTTTGTGGTCTCATTTGAAATAGGGTGAAAACGCAGCCTCCCAAAGCTATGGAAAGAAAAGCAAGATGCGCCATGTCGTTCGCGAGTGAATGCGTAAGAAGATGTGCGTAAAAAGTGGCATAACGTAGCATCGGTTACTAACCAATGTTGCAATAACAATGCGAACCAGTAATAATTGGTCAACCATTTGCGGACAGCGATTTCAATATTTTTTGGTTATTAGGAGCTTTCTCGCGAACCATGCAACACCGATTATTATCGAACCTGCGTTCGCGCACAAAACGAATTAAAGCATATGGTCCCGTATGCAAGCGACGGATCCGGATTTTTCCTATTCCATGCTTTGTAATCTATGTTCGTAAAAAATCGACCCAGCCGCTGGTTGCATGGGAGTGAAACGAAATCATCGAATCACACGTTTAATAGACTGTCGGATACTCTCCTAGGGTGGCTTCACAATCATGGCAAACGGTTGTAATAGATTTCGGCAGTCCGGAATCAGCGCCATTTATCCGCGCAAATCTATAAAGCCAATCAACATGCCCGTATATTATTCGGTCCCTCAACTATCTAGGCGTATGCACTGTGGGAAGTGATGGGATCCAACTGCAACTCCCTTTCAGCATGGTTTCGGTGCCATACACACGACACCGCAAACCTCTATTGTTTCCGTGCGCTGTGCGTGAGCGGTCAAACAACAGTCAGCGCTTTATTTAACAGGCTCGCTGGCTGCAGGCTGCAGTGGACCATCGACAAAAGAGGTGACACTGGCAATGACGGCACCCTTTTATCAATAAATATCTTTGAACAATGTTGGGACATAACCTGGGGCATCCCGCCAAGCAGAGAGGAAACTTCCCGTGGGTGTGGTGGTCCCACATTGTTCGTCGTTGACTAGGGCTAGAGATTGATCTAAGCCCACATGCATCATGTCCAGTCCACCGCCGACTACGATGGAAAACGATAGCTCAATAACTGAACGTGGACTCGTTCTGTTGGTGTAGTTTCGTTTCTGCTATGCTGATGACAAACGATGGTCGAAGCAAACCGATGTAAGTACGCTACCAAGCCTAAGGGAAGGGATCGACATGGGTTGAATAGAAATTCAATTTCAATTCAATTTCGGTGGTTAAAACTCATCACACTTGGTGTGTCAACGGGACGAAGAAAATATTGATTATTTGATTTAATAATGTTTTAGAAAGAAACGAATCGCTCAGTCCTTCGCCTCTCAAATGTAAATGCAGATAAACGAGGGTAGGTCAAAAAGTCCGACGAAATCGAGTGTTTTGACGACATAAGAATATTCTAAAGTTTTTTTTCATAGGACTGTTCTGAAGGTTTGTTAAACAAGTACGAAATAGTCACTACTGTTTTATGGAAAAATGAGGCAAAGTCATTTAACTTATGATTCATTTCGCACGAGGCTCCCTAAAATGAAAACAATGGTGTGTAACTCAGCACATACAACTATTAATAAAAACGCCGGAGTTGTAAAACTGATAAAATTGACTTGAAGTAAATATTACTAAGAGACTATGCCAAACCACGGCAAATTTAATTCAGTATGTGACAATTTATATTATAATGAAGGCCTGGATTGAAAATTTATTAACATTGAAACCTACATAATAAAAATGAGTTGTTGAGAAGTGTTGTTTAATTTTATTGCTAAATTTAGAACCTTTTTGTTGTAAAGGCTTTTTACGGCTGCACCAATCAGGTTGATTATTTTTCTAGTAATATTTGGCTGAAGTTAATAAATACGCAAAAACAACTTGTAAAAATGATATGTTTTCTTTCATATAAAACAATTCATCGCTTGTTCAAAGTGTTTTACAAATCGTAATGCAATTCGAAATTAAGGTCGTGTATGTTATTATCATTGCAGTAAACGAAGCGGATCGAGTTCGCCGGAAACCTCAAACGAAAATAGGAGATAAAGTCGGAAACCGTCGACGATTTCTAGCAGTAGAATTAATCTACTTTTGCGGTGAAATAAAAATTAAAGCTACCACGATTTACAACGGAATCCGTTTTGCACTAAAAAACTACTGCAAACGTTACCGAAAACTATTTTTCAATGAAAATATAATATGAAATTCAATGAAATTTCAACATAACCCAGTACCTGAACGACATGCCATATGAAGCTTGTTGCTCAGGTTCTGGTTGTAGTTTAAATGCGTGCCTCTTCGCCCATGGTAGTAGAGCGAACCCCAAGGCCAATGATTGAATGTATTGGGGTAATAGTTTTGACGTGTTTTTCAGTGTTTTATCCAAAACTTCTACATCACATTGTATTGAATTAATGCGTGTGTTGGTGCAAGCTAAATTTTGGACGGTATAACCTACGTCGGGTTGTCGAATTTTGTGTAAAAGTTACTCAAATTACTGTTCGCTGGGTCTGATCATATACAGCTGCAATTATCTCCTTAATGGATATGGTCTTAATGCATGCAACGGAAAGGAAAGATATCAATAGAATGAAGAGTCAGAGAAGAGCTAGTGTGAACTGATTCCACAAGAATCATTTCACTTCAGTTTGGCCATTAGCATCCCTGTGCATAATGTCTAGTTTTTCAAACATTATACATGAACACAATAACATAAAGAAATAAATCTATTGAAAAGGCATGTTGCTAAACCAAAACTTAAATTGAACATCATATGAAAAACGTTTTTTTCAAATAATGGATTCTTAAAAGACGCATATGGGTAGACTTTCATATTTATCAATATCTAATAGGTGTCGTTGTTGGATATTTTTCTTTCCCAAGTAATATTTCCAACAATAACATATTTTTAAGAGCCTAAAAATAGCTCTTTTTTGAAAATGCTGCCTAGACCAAAGGTTTCTTACTTAATCTTAGTGGAACGGACGGTGCCGTATTTAGGACTGAAGACTGCTCAAACCATAACACTTTGTGCAAGAACCAGTGATGAAAGAACACCTGTGAGCCCAGCCAGACGATGATAATCTTCGATTTTTTATTGCTCTCTTTCTTTCTTCAACTGATGCAGGTGGCGAAGTAGTCGCACGAACAGCAGCGGGAAAATATTAACTGAAACTACAGTAAATAAAAATGTTTCGCATACATTTCACGCGATTCAGAAAGGAGTCGCCGCGAACAGGGCGATGCAAATGCGTGGTTATGTACGTATGAAATCGATGATAGTTGCTCTGCTGGAATCAACCGGCAGGAAGTAATACATTGAGAACACCAAACCTGAGCTGCCAAACGCAGCTGACACGCTGGCTAGCCCACGGCGTTTGTCGGCAGGCCACAGACCGGCAACGGTTCCCTGCGTCGCGTTTCGGAAAAAATCGCCTTCATGATAAGGATACTGATACCCACGACTACGTGTTTTTTCAACCATCGATCCGTGAAGTATGTGCGTGTGTGTATTCACTTCCATTCCATTATGTAGTTCGCAAAGGGAGCTACTTTTTCCGTGTTTCAACTGCACAGCGTTCGTTTCCTTCTTGGCAGTCACTTCGTCCGCAACTTTCGCTGCGATAGAGAAAGGTCGGCTCGGTGCGCTATCCTATTGCGCGCCACGGGAGAGTTTGGTTACTCCCCACTCTCCCCGGTGGAGTTCGTGGGACACGAGATTGGCCAAAGCGCACTTTCCGAAATAAGGCGCGCCCTTTTGCGCCCAGCAGACTTCACAAAATACAATCGCTAGCCCGTAACGGTGTAGCCCAGGCTATGGGAAATGAACAGGGCGGCCGCTATTGAACAGGGAGTTGTGTAGTCAAAAAAACTTGCACTTCCAAACCCAAAAACCGGCCAAACGTAACTGACAATTGCAACGTAGAAGAAAGAAAGACAACAAAAATTCTCACTAATGGAATAGTATATACCCTGCACGAAGGCATGAAACCAACACACAACATGTTGGTAACTTTGCGTCAACGCTTCAGTCATAGCCAGACCCAGCGCAACTCAGCATGATACGAGCGCCGTACAAGGGATCCATTCGTCCATCCGGTATTTTTTCGCATTGTCGTATCCACCTATAGCAAGCAGCAGACAAGAACCGAAACGCACACTCCGATTCCGCGCACTGTCTGATCGATGCTGGCCACGGCCAGCGGTTTGGCGGAAGGGAATGTTGCCTTTCTGCACCGTTGAATGCATAGCCGAAAATTCGCAAGTTCGCCAATGATGGTTCGCTTTACAACCATGTCCGAAGGCCGGAAACATCCTCCCAGACGCGTGTAGCCCGGGTTCTGGCTGCTTTCTATGATTCCTGCGTATACCGGTATTTAATTGGCGACTATTCGGCAGGGGTGGGTATGGAAATGAGCGGCGAGAGTGGAGTGAAAAAGAATGTATACGATGGGGACTGGCGCTGTTGGTCGCTAAACGAACAATAGAGGCACTGACGGGCTAATGAAAACCCAATCGCGGTTGGAGAGATAGCGAAAGCTCGAAAGAGTGCGCAGGAAATGACCCAAGAGTTCATTGTTTCGTGACTCATACCGAGCGGCAATATGAATTCAGCGGCCCGACCGAGCATTCAGCCGGCCGACCAGCTCCCAGCGGGATGGTTTTCCTCAACGATGCTCGCAATTCGCCGGGTAGCCATGTAGTGGCGGTTCCGGAAATACGGCAGATCCGACTGACGACACCAGAGACGGCGGGGACTCTTTACGGCTCGGTGGTTCGCATACCCCAGGACATTCTCTGCCAAAGACAGCGCCACCGTAGGTAGCGATGACGGGGGCCAGATTTGAGCGAAGAATAACGACGCGATATAAATGTTTTCGTGTTGTGCCCGACTCGCCATCCCACACTCAGGTCCACTATCAGGTAGTGGATAGCACGTTTACACATAATAAATAAATAATTTTCGCCCGGAAGGATATAGGAATGCATGAATCATGACACACTCAGCGAGAACGGCCATGAGATATGACGGGCGTCACCGCAGGAGCCTTACCGTCCTCGTCCTCTCGACACTGACGCTGATGACAATGCATTAGGAGATTACATAACGCGTATGCTCAGGCTGGTAAAGTTAAAAGTACGCACTGCGCAGCTCTGCATCCGGCGAGCGAAGAAAGAGTGATTAGCGGAAGCGGAAACGGAACAGTTTGATAGGAGATCCTGGCGCTGGCACTCCATCCGGCCAACGGCTCGACGAATGAGCTCCGTGCCATTGGTAAGACCAGTGACAGCACAGGATGACACCTCGTTGGCTTAAGAATTAGAGAGGTGCGACAAGACAGGCATACAGTAGAAACTAAAAAAGCACAACAAACATTTCACTTGCGAAATGGATTCCATTTCCGATGCACAATAACTCATTCAACATTGTTCGTAACACGGTGACAGTTACGGAGTAACACATCGGAAATGAAAGGATTCGCCCATGGAATAGCGAGTACAATGCGCAGCGTTGTTTCGGGAAGTTGAGGTTATCAGGTGCGACCGTCTACAACGTTAGTGCTGATGTAAATGATTTATGATGTTTTCAGCCGGGTAGCTCGTGACAGGTTTCGCAGAGTTGCGTACTAATAGTAGCTGCACGGTTGTAGCACTGGAAAATATTGCAGCAATCTCAATCACAAGCACAGTGCAGAATCTATACCTTCGTTTATTTTGATGATGAGAAGCATTAGAAATGCTCCAGTAAGTTGATGAGGAAACATCACCATGAACCTCGATAGAGTTGAGAGTTACATCAATACATAAGAATCCATTTCGAGGAACTACTTCGGGAATGGAAGTTTATGATAGAACGATAGGGAAACTGGCCAAATTGAATTTCGCGTATATTTGTTTGTATTTTTTCAAATATTTTCATTCCCAGAAAGGCGACCTCAAAGGGCAAACTGTAACAATAGAGTGGGGAAAGAACTTTGAAAATTGTGAAGAAAAAACGAAGCCCGTTGATATGACGTCTCTTTTCACAGGGTTATTCTCCGATATTTGCTGCGCTCAGGCTTGGTTCGGTTTGTTTGGGGCTTCAGTTTCCTGTCCGCGTCATCTCGTGACCATCATACCGCTCGTTCTATCGCACGAGCCTTCTAATGACAGTCGTGGAGAGTCATAAATTACGTTCACGTCAAAAAATTTCTTCGGAAACAAAAAAGGGAAGAGCGCAGGACGGATGCGAGACTGGCCTTCGAAAAGTGGATGCATGTAGTAGAATCCCCCGAGTGAGCAGGAAACTGGCGCGAGGTTACAAGGCAAAAGGATCCACCAAATACCGGACGACCCGGTTGGTGCTCGTTTGAAAATCGTCGAATGATGTCAGACGGCGAAAGAACCACACAGTCATGTTCTCGTAACGCCTTCGTAGGAATTAATTAGTCGATAGGCACAATTCCTTGACCCTCAGTTAAGGGATTTTTCGATTTTACATATTGAACATCCTCTGCCATGTGGAATGCTTCTAACCACCTTTCACTAATATTTGATTTGATTTGTAAAATATTGATAAAAGCACTTTTGAAATCCTACCGTCAAACATCTTTCAAATAAAGGTTGCTTTGACTTGGACCTTTTGAACCCAAGAAACTTATTATTCCTATTTCTTTTCAGACACAAGTTTAAATTCCCATGTGATAATGGGTTGGCCGCAATATCGTTCATTCGCCCTGAATCCCTGAATTGTATTGACGTTCAAGTCTTTGTAGAACATCGTGCTCTTCTCCGAGCTTCTCCGACTTTAAGATGCTGTTATTACCGTTGTAATACTGTCCACCTCGCATTTAGGTCATGTTTTCGATTTCCTTTGCACCATGGTTTACAAGATATCCTACGAGTACAATGCATCCAAGGTGCAATCCTTATTCGGGTTCATGTTGAACAATGAGCCAAGGTTCCATGATCCATCGGCATAGAAAAATTAACATATATTGCAAAAACTATCAACCTTACTTTGCATTGCAATGTGTTTTAATAAGCTTAATTGCACTTTGAATTGTAAAATTTGTATTTCGTCATATTCTTGTCCTTGGCCAAGAATGTTTGCAATCTTTAATTGATATTTTTACGAGAGTTCTCAAATCACATTTCAGCTCTGCAGTTTTTCGAATGATCTGAAAAGGTTGCCAAAATTCAACAATACAAATATTTTATCAATCAATACCCGGCAATCAATCAAATAATTTACCCGGCAATAACTGCTTCTTGATTCCATACCCCATTAATTATACAAAAACGTGTTTTGGCCGATGGATTATCTTAAATACACCCTTTCGAAGTTTACTCTACCAAGCAATGCTCAGCTATTTTATCTATCTTGTTTATTTCACACTTTGCCGCTCAGCGAGTCAGCAATCGACGGTGGTTGACGGAAAACATCAATATATTACACGCTTGCTGCATCACTTTACTTGGCCCTTGTTGTAAAGGTTATTTTACGTATTTATCAGACGCCGCAACCGTCGAATGGTCTTGGCCTAAAAGAGACTGCCTCTACTGCTCGCAGTGGAGCGCCTTGATCCGCAGACTCGTTATAGCGTCAAGTAATTTAAGCGTCATTATCGATGCAGTCGCACCACCCCAAACGGGGCTCACAACGTCCTTTTGATTTTTCTGCACGGCCTAGGAAGACTTTATGGGTTGGTCCGTCATCCACCATTCTCATGACATGATCGGCCCACCAGAGCCTGGCGAGACGCATTCCATTGTCCCTCCACACGTACGAGACTCAAAAGAAGGGCAAGAAGGGAATGGTACGAAAAAGAACGGGATCAATTCACAGAGACCATTCGGCAGAGTTCATCTGTCGGAGTCGCATGTGAGAACTAGAAAGGTCATCTATTTCCCTAAGGCTGTCCACGCATCGACACGAGCTGTAGACGAAATAGTTTTTCACACTGTAGAAGTTTTACATTATTAATATATTATTACAGCAATCAATGTGACTGCATCTAGTATCTTCCGAAAGTCTTTAAGTTAATTTTGTTGGTAAATTTAAGGAGTAGAATTAATAAATACGACCGAGTTCTTTCTTTAAGAAATAAAAATGTTTACATTACTGTTTTAATAGCTTTAAACAACCATTCTTTTACACGTTTTGTTAAAGTCTACATGTACAATCAGCACTTTAAAACAATCAATTAGGTAGCAAAAACATTGATTAGGTAAACACACACAAATGCACAGTTTGAAAAGCTTCAATCTTTTTACAACAAAGCACCAAGTGCAAAGCTTAAGTCTTCACAATTGAAAAGCTTCTTCGACGCAAAACGAAAAAACGGCGAGGGAATATCAGAAATTTTGCAAATCTTCCGAATCCAAAAATTACGCTTTCATCGGGTTTAGAAAAAAAGTAAAGAGGTGTCCTTCAAGGCATGGCGACCAACGGTAGTCGATCTCTTGGCACAGGATGTGTGTCGGTGGTTTCCACGTTCACGAGGCAGGTGCGCAGGATAATCGATATGTGTGAAAATTCAGCAAATGCTTTTATTTTAAGTAAAAGTCAGTCCCATATCGGAATGTAGTAGACACATGACGAGAGCTGGATTATTGCTTACACCATTTCAAACCATGCCGCCAGTCCACATTTTCGCATTTTGCTCCGAGGCAAAGGCAGAGAGAGATTTCGATAACGTCGTAAGTGAGAAAAACGTGACCAGAATACAATTCACTGGGATACACCTACAACATACCTGTGCCGTAGTACTAGGCAAAGATTCGTCACCGCGAGGTGTAAAGCTCGGTTTTCTGCATTCTTATCAGTCCTTTCTTCCAAATTCGTAGCGTCTTGTTTTGTTAGCTGTATTTTTTATACGGTGCATTTAATATATGTTTGCACTTCCGCCATAATAAGAAAAAGGTTAGCTTGAAACGGCGAACGGCGAACGGTTCAGTGGTCATCTTCACCATTGGTAAAAATTGTCTTGATTTGTTTATTTTTATGGTTTGGACGGTGGTTTCTGCAGCTTACAATAAGTAGACCGTATTTAAATGGTACGAAGAATGTTTCATGAAGCACTTGTACAAAATCTAATGCCCAACACCACCGAATGATCCGGAATACTCGAGCAGTGTACGGATACGTATGAATCTGGGAAAAGCAAATGTAAATTTTATCGACTTCTCTCTTCATTCCATTTCAGAACGAATGGCGAAGGAGTATTGTAAACATCTTGCAAGGAATACGGATCGTGGCATGAGTTGGCCGGAGCACAGAGCGATAGGGTTATGGGAGCCTATGAATATTTATACCAGGAGAACGAGCTTAAATCAAATAAACACTTGCACTGATTTTGAAATCCAATATCAATCAAACTATTGAGAAAATTAAACGAGCGTATGGATTGCGAAGAAAGCCGTAATATATGTTTATTTTGAATATTTCAGTTAACTAAAATGTTCCATCCTTCCGGCTGCTTTTTCACCCTAAGATATGTATGGCAGTTTAGTAAAGTGTATCGCAAATATTTATTCATCTATTTAATAATAATTATTAGAACGGGCGGAGCCGTATTGAGCTCCAACTTAAACTTGTCAGTCTTACTGACGGATTAACTGCGGAAATATATCGTAGTAGTAACGTGGTGAAATAGTAAATTGATTGATACAGTGTAGTCAACATTTGTGATTTCTTAACAATTGACAATTGTTAAGCCTATGAAACTAGGCCCCTGAAAACAACAGGACACTGATTAATCAATTTTGCATCCGCAAGAAACCTGGAAATTGAAAGTATCAAATTACACGAAAGCACATCCCCAAATCCACGTGGGTGTCCCCGGACTGAGCCACTTCAAATCAAATAGATCACGTATTGATTGATCGTCGTACCAATCGAGTCTGCTGAATGTCAGAACCTTAAAAGGCGCCAACTTCAACTTAAATCACTACCTGGTTAGCGCAGTGATTAGATATAGACAACTCACCCAAGTACAATGAGTGGGAATAACAACAAAATCACTTCAAAACGCACTACCTGAAACAAGAGTGGATGCAAGAGTTGTACAAATAGACCTCCATGGAGTTGCTGCCGCCATGAAACGAAAAGATAACTATGAGCGAGAGACGAATCGTTCCAAAAATATGTATTAGCAACTGTGCGCAAGAAGTCTAGGGTGCGGGTCGTTGAACAACCACATCCAATGTTGAGTGTAGAGATGTGACAAAACGTAAGAATATTGCGAGAGTAGATGGACAGAGGGTCAGTTATGACGAAACCCGCTTTGTCGAATCCGACAAGAAGATGCTCAGATTGATTTTTGGTCCCGTATGTGTGGACAGGGAATTAGTCGCTAAAACAGCGAGCTGTAGGGTCTTGTATGACGACATCACTGTCGTGCAACGCATACGCTTCGCCAGGCTCCGGTGGCGAGTCATGTCATAATGGACGTGGCTGGCCCCAATCGATATCAGGAAATCTCGGCATCTTCTACTTTACACACAGTGAGAAAGGCTGGTGTGTAGCAAGAATAGGCGCTGACCTGTAACAACTTCTCCCTCGTTCTGCAGAAACGACGTTAATGAGATATTTGGTAACTAATGTTACCAAGTTTATTATACTTGGGTGGATGATCTAGCTTGTCCTTAGACCTCAGGGACCATCCACTTCAAGTCTGGCAGATCCTGGCTTATGCTGCGCCGGTCTAACCGCTGATTTATCTGTTACTGCCGGTT
This sequence comes from Anopheles bellator, assembly GCF_943735745.2. Lineage (NCBI taxonomy): Eukaryota > Metazoa > Arthropoda > Insecta > Diptera > Culicidae > Anopheles > Anopheles bellator. Next base: position 48,258,229 of record NC_071286.1, read on the forward strand.
TAAGTAAGCAAGTGATATTTTTAAGGGCTTAATGTCCTTTTTGTTACGATGCTCAGCGAAAGGTAACTTGTACATTCTTACTAAGAGTAAATTAGTAACAACGAGGCAACAACGAAAAAACGTATAAGACAGAGAAAACCAATAACCTATCGGGAAACAATTTATTTTATAGTTCACAATTCAACAAAGCTGTACAGTATTTATCAGAATTTTCCACTCGATATACACTTTAACCATGTGAGACACATAATCCTTAAAATGTAGTGTTTCTTCATAGAATCCAACCGATCCAGTTCCAATGTTGAGAAAAAATGTTGATTCACAATGCGTTCTGTAATTCTCTACTGGAAACGGAATGCAACGGAAATTCGGTCGACTTTTGGTAAAGAAAGCTGAATGAAAAGTTACTTTTTTAAAGAAATTGCCACTTTTTCTGGTAGTTTTATTGACTGAATAGCTAAGGCGTTAAAATCAACTCCACACCAACGTAATTGCACACTGTAAAGCGTTTATAGTCGAACAAAGTTTCACCCACCAACGAGGAGCTATGATCTTTTAATACCTGACAAAAAAACATTTAATTAAAAACGCGATACGACCGACGCAAACGGAACTAAAGGATGATGTGGGTTAACCATAATCGTTGAAGATTTTATTTGTAAGATACTATTAGACCACATAATCCTTCTTAGGAACTTAATGCTGTATTCGTTTGGCGTCGTACAGTTGTGTTTGCATCATCTTTCTCTCTTCGCAATCTTTGCCACTTATCCCATTGCTCCACTATTCTTTACTAAAGGCAGTGTACGTGAGACTCCTTGCTATGTACTTCATTAAACACGATTGAGCTTCATCTAAGGTTGTAAAACTCTAGATGATCCATGAACTGCAAATGCAAAGAGTTGGGATTGCCAGAACTCAAACCCAGTTATAAGACAAGCCTATGAAATATGAATTATACGAAACAACTAAATCACCTCATAAATGAATGGTTCATACACGGATGTTTGTAATTACCATTTATCAGCAACGTATGTGGGAAGAAACACGCTCCCAATGCTGACTCGCTGAGTTCGGGGCCTTACATTTCAAGTTCGTAAACGCATGGAACAAGTGGTGGAACGAAAAGTGGCTTCCATTCCATTGCAGGTTTCCTCTGTCCGGGAGATACGTACAGTAAACAGTATCGGCAAATCGTCATTATGAGATTTTACCCAGTGGCTTCAAAGTGTCTAATGTACTACTGTGGCCAAAAAATAAACCCCAAAAAAAATGATTTATACTTCTAAATTCATTTCGTCCGCTTCAAAGTAGTCCCCCGCTGATTCAATGAACTTGCCAAAGTTTTTTCCAGTTTTCAAAACCTTTACCGTTCAAAACCGTTTGAGGTATCAATCAACGATATTAGACCACTAATTCTTTTCGACCACTAATTTCTTTACGAGTACCTCATCAGTTGATGATAATGATCGTTCGTCTTCAATGCTTTCCGATTTTCTTTGAATATTTTGTTCCACTTATAAACTTTTGTTTTTGGGAAAACTGGCTCACCGAATGACTTTGCAACATTTTCAACCTTTTTGGCATTCATTCAACATTAAGAAGAATTCAATTTTGACTTTTTACAAAAGGACCCGTATCGGAAACACGAATTAGTATTTTGACATATAATTTAAAACAGATGTGCATTATTATTAGTATAATTACTCGTAGTATTGTAGAAAGTTTTTTTTCATTAGTATGCATTTGACTGATAGTAGTGTATTTGGGATAATGTTATTTAAAAATAAAGAACTTTAACTTTTTGGCCTTCCCAAAAAGGTCTTTTTGATTGTTTCAATCATCTTTGGTGCTGAAATTACTTATAAACATGCACTTAAAAATATTACGGTTTTACCCTATCTTCCGGCAGTATCTACTTGAATTGACTGACAATGGAACGGTGCTGGGATTAATCTGAATGCCTGCCTTATGTGGTTTTAGCAAACAGGTAACCCATGCAAAAGGTCATTGCTATAACGTAAACGAACCGCCAGCTGTGAAAACATGCGGTGATTACAAAACCAATGTTGAATGGAACAACTTGGTACTTCAACAGGTAATACACCATTTCACGAAATAGAGAACAATTTATTTTGATTAAATTCGTATTTTTCGATCGATTTTCGTTACGTGCAGGATTTGTTAGTAGCGGCAAAGACTCCATTAAAAACTTCAAATTTCAATAATGTTTCTGATTCAAGCATATAATCGTCGTTATAGCTTTTGTTTTCTAAAACTAAAAGTTACATACATTTTTGATACTCATGCTATTCACCTTAAAGGAAAGTAGTTCAATATATTGAATTTACCTCGTTGTTTGGTCTTCGTGTAGATGTATATATTCGATTACTTGCTTTTGTAGTAAACAAACACCATAAGTTCGTTTGGTTGTTCGTTAGCAACATGTTGGCCAGAGACATGGTATCATCGTCGGCACTGTAAGCCATTTGCTCGAGAACAAGAACTCCGTTGCACAGCATTGTTCCAGAATAACCCATATTTTTGTTGTATAGACACATAATCACACACCTTACATTCGCCTTACTTACATACATACATTACATTCGCCAAAGCCTGCAATTTTGCCTTGGTTTAGTCGAATTGTAGAAACAAGCACTTCCACTAGATAATGTGTAGCAACATAGCTACTACACCACGATCTGACACTACAAATGTAATCGAAACGTACTCGGCACTCGGCGTCGAAAGCGAGCAAACTTAAAAAAGCGGTTAAGTTCCAACGGACGTCTCTAAAGCCTGCCGAAAACAAAATAGCAAGCAAACTAAACAAAACGACAAATATCAGATCGCACGACGTGCAACTTCAGCGGGTGTCCGGTGTTCTCCTGCCTTAGTAAAAGATGTTGGTTGGTGGGTTTGCACAACCACGGAAAGATTCGGTCACCTTACTCACTGACACATGATTGTACGCCCTTTGGGCACCTACGATAATAGTTTGGGCACATAATCCGGGCGACAAAACTTTTGCACTCGTAACTACATTTTGCAAACCTTAAAATGATAACGAAACCGAACAAAAAAGGCCAGATCTAGCAAATGTCCTGCATATGCGGATGGCTCCTACGCTCACTACGCGACATTGACTGGGAAGGACCTACTCAACAATAGGACGCCCGACAGCCAAGGCACGACATCGAAGAATGCTGCCAACAAATGGCAGAAGATGTACTTCTGCTGTACTGGGTTCCCAATCGTGGAGCGAACAGGATTTTTCTCTCGCAACAAGTCTTTCACTATGCGCTCTCGCGAAGTTACCCCAATCCGGAAAAGAAGCTGCCTTTCCCGTAACGTGTATTGCCAATACGGCGCTAACCGGCGGTCCCCGCTTGTGTCCTTTGAGAAACCCTTTGAGGTTATTTACAAAGTTTCGCATGTATCTTCCATAGGTCGGCCAAGTATCGGTGATCGGTACAAGTGGAATTAATTGGTCAACTTCATCGTCTATCGAATCCCTTTATCTGTCCATCAATCGATACGGACGATCTCACTGTGAGTGCCACTGTCAAGTATGAAATAAGAGAATGATTCAAAGCATTTTCGAATTCGGACTTCAACACTTGTCCTCTCCCGGCTTCTATGACAACCTTCTTCTTTTCGGCGTTACGCGTTCCGGCTAGCAGAAGGAGAAGGCAACAATAACAAAACATAAATCGTCGTATACTCTCGTGCATCTATTCTATTTTGCCACCTTCTCGCTCTCTGTGGCGTATTTTCGCTCTCACTTTCCCTCGTTCGGCTCTTTCTTTGTTTCTCTCTCGGTTGCAATCGCTGCCATAATTCGCTCGATTGTTGAGAACTTCATTTCTATTGTTGTTAATATCGTGGCCATGGATGTTGTTAGCGGAGATGCTGCGCACAATCTTCTGTGTCCGCTCACACTATCATCGAGCGCGAATCCGTCCTCTAATCCGTTACTACACTTTCTTTTCGGTATTGGATGCCTGGTTTATGCTTGTGTTTGTGAGCGTCCATCGTCCGCAGCTATCTGCTGAAGAAGCATTGAGGACATCCGGCGAGTGTGATTTCTGCGAGGATCGGAATTTTTGGCGCGCACCCTACCAATTGTTTTCCCAACCCACGAATGATGAAACGTTGTAATAAAAACAGTTAAAATCAGTGAAACAATCAGTTCTTCAAAAAAAGGATAGACTAAAGTTCAGGTTCAGCTACATAATACGTCGATTTGTTTAATTAGATCAACTTGAAATAACGTAAAATAATCTTACTTTTCTTGACATTACGATAATTTTTCTCAGCGTGTCCGGAGGTCTGATGCCATGGTTGGCCTATTGGATTATTCGATTAAGTCGTGTTGCCTTAAAACTTGGTGCGAATCCAGCCGTGCTACCATTCCTGCCATCAAGTGTCTATACGTACTGTGGACATGCCATTAGACACCCTCTACGGCTGCTTCAATTGTGCTTCTCGGTTGTCCGCTTCTCTCCTCAGCCTATACTGCTCTCGGTATCACACGGTGGTTATTATTTTATTCACTTCGCACAGACCAGAAAACGCCATTGTCGGTATCGGAGGCCATAAATCATCTCTTCAACTTCCTATGCTTTTAACGGCATTGGAAGTGGTTGTAAACAGAGACGATTATTTGTGCTCCACGTTTCTGTGTGGTGGACTTTAATATTTATGAAAAGTTGTATGTGTATGTGTTCGATAGCTAGTTGCCGTCACTGTTAGAGGCTAGACATTTGCCCCCGTATCATCATCTCCAGGCCTACCATACTTCGTAGTCCGTGTTCTCTTTCATGTTTAGAATGAGGGTTAGCCAAATGTTTCACTATGCGACGTGGGAGTGGAGGTGTGCAATTTTACTTCGTTGACTGGAACGTTGCGCTTCATTGAAAAATAGTAAAAAGTGTATAAATGCATTTCCCGATAGGTCTTCTGGAACGTATCAATCGATGAAAACAACTTCAAATACGTTAAGCATTTCCATTCTCCATTCCAAAACTGTTTAGTAACCTGCATAAATGCACTGAATACAATATTGATCTGGAAAATATTCGCAATGTCAAGGTTTTCGATATGAATGTGACATATGCACATTTTCACATATAACATACAAAAAATCGCACGAATAGTCTTGATCACGCCCAACAAGATCCGCGTTGCCGACAATATTCCCCCTTGCAGTGTCGTTTGTTTTATTCATTGGTACACGCCAAAGTATTCGCTTCTTCGTCGAACGGTGGACGCCAGACAGCGATGCAACTGACAATTGTGGAATTGTTCAATCAATTCTACCAGCAGCCGACATTTATTGGACTGGTCTGAAGCGTGGCGATTGTGATCGTGTCGTTCGAAAGTGGGATTGCAGCAGGAATTTTAAGGTTTTCAGCGTAAGACTTCTCTATGCGACAAGTATGACGGGGATTGCTCTGGCTTGGATCCATGTCGAGAAAAAGAGGGTTCGGATAAAGTAATGTCTGTATCATGGCCTTTTATGGTGCTCTGATGGTTTTGCGGAGGAATTAACAGTTTGGCTTTTTACAGCCATGTTTTACACGTCGTGCGTTTGATGTCTTTTTAACAGCGGTAGGTGGAGAGCTTTATACTTCTTTTACCAATACTTTTTTTTCTTTTAATGGGCAGGGGTTTCAAGTGGTAATGATGACCATACAAAACGCACTTTGGCGACCATTGAAAACGAGCTTCACTAGACATCCCAAGGCTACAATTTCATTGCCAACTTGGAATGCTCCAGATGGTGTACATAAATTTAGTATTTTTTACAAATACCAAAAGTACCCTCGTATTAAGTACGCCGCAAAATCATTACAACTGACAATTAACGTAGTTTCGTCGAAATAACGAAATTGGTATCTCTTTCATGCCCTCATTCCTCATGTTTCATCAGATGGCTGAGAAAGAAAATCATAATGCTACTTATAATAAGTTTCCCAAAGTTGCGGGTCCGTGGTTCGTAAGGATGACATGCTCAAATCCCCCGAGACGACAAGGAATTCCGGGCCGTGACCGGTTGTCCGGTCGGTTAGTTAGTTGGAAGGTTGGTTGGTTTGGCTATCGAAAGTCGAAGCTGTGGGGGTTTGAAAAGGCTTTAACTTACTTGACAGCTTGAAGAATGAAACCCTTCGCTACCCGAAGAAATCGGCTTGGGGCACGATATGCGAGCGAGGCGTTCAAGAGAGAGATACACTACCATTTCTAAAAACGGTTTCCATACCAAGAACCCTTCGGTTAATGGTTTCAAGACAAGTGGCATTTTTTAAACAAGGATAATATAACGTAAAGATTTGGTTTTTCTCCGAACAGTTTTTACAATCATTCGATTAAATTGATTAGAATCATAAAACAAATCATTTATACATTTGCACAACAATGATAAATTAAGCTAGGATTTACAGAAGCGTTCAACCACCCTATCGTGCGGTTGCGAAATTCATGGAAAGGAATAAAGTTCCACTATTTTCAGATTCGCTAATGAGATTCAGGTAAAACGCTGTTGTCATATTGAATGTTACACGACCTGAAGTGATGGAAATCCAACCAACAAGTTCGGCACAGCGTGGGTAAAGTGCATGCTGGAATCGGATTATGCTTCATTCAACTTTACAAGCTGCTAGCTACAGAAATGAACTTCAAGTGAAGCCGCGCCACATGAATAAATCATAATATGTAAAGACGCAGCGTTCTCATCTTGTCGCTCCAATCCTAGCGGGGGTTCAAGCTTCACTCGTCATCTGTAGTGTGACTTAGCGCTGGCATGGTTCTTCCAAAAATTTTGCCGTACAACTTTTTCCTTTCCGTTGCTTTCTTCAAGTTGTCTGCTTGCCTTTGCTTCATTTTGCCCCAAACTTCATCCTGCTGTTGGGTTGGTACATGCGCAAAGTTTTATCGAAGGAGATTCTGATTTTGCGTAGAGCTACTGCAAATACCCGGGTTTCCGTGAAAAAATAGCATGCCCGCACGAGACAAGCTTGAGTGATCATCGAAACCGTAGATACCATATTTAAAACGAATTTTCTATCGAAAAAAAGGAAATTGAAAATTTCAACAACATTGATCCTTGGTTAGTTGTGGTGATCGTAGACTTTTTGTTCTCACCATCATCTCCATTCCGACTAATCCTCGCACTATTTGTACCCCTTATCGGTGCCTTGCGTACCTACAAAAGGCCGCAATAAGTTATTTAGTTTCGAAAAAGCTGCCTTCAAACACGATCGAACGTCAGAACGAAAAGTAAGTGCCACAGATAATTATTATACTACCATAACGTGCTAATAAAACATCTAACTTTGATCTGTCTTGAATTCAAAGCATGTTTGATGTTTACATCCAATAAACATGATGTTTACATGAAATACATTTATAAAATCATAAAAACAAACTGTAGGCCGAATCTTACTGCATACAAATTTATACAGCCTTTTTAACAAAAACACTCTTTTATACGCAAATTTCTCATACTTCAGATCGTGCTTCTATTTCACCAAAGTAAATAGCATTACAATACGCCGATGGATCGACCAATCTCAACGCCGACGTATTGTTGAGTTCAATGCGTTCCATTGGTGTTTGTTCAAAGCCAGCTTCTTGTCCGCCTGCCCGTCTGTCTGCATCTTTGACTGACTGTTTGAAAAGTTTCCACGACTACGAAACAAAAAAAACATCGAAAAATGTCACTGCTACTACCATAGGAAGCAGCCTGGAAGCGTATCCGGTGCCATTGGACACGCAACGCAAGCAGCAGATCTGGAAAAATCGTCCTCAACAGTGTCGTCGCTGTCGTTCTCCGTAAGTGACAGGGCGCACAGCGGGTGACAGTTTTTGTAAATGTTGAATTTTCTGCTTTTCTTTCGATTCCATGATATGGAGACAGGGTAGTAGAGTGTTTTCTATATAATGATGGGTACGGAGTGAGGTAAAAGGATCCAGATGGGTCCGTGATAGAACCAGATTTTATCAATATTTCTGTACTTTATATGACTTAATGTTTTGTAACGATGAAGCAATGCACTTTTAACAAAGGTTTCTTTTCATTTACCAAAACATTACAGTTTTAGCTAAAGTTGACAACTCTTGCAAACAATTGTAGACTACACCAATAGGCATAATTAGTCTCCGTTTTCAGTTTTACAAAATTCTCTAATTTTTAACAAAAGTCTAAAAGTTTTGACAAGACTGCCTCGCCACACTGTGCCACATAGACAAAGCACCTCGAGCGGATGAGTTCAGAAAACCCCGAAAAATCGAAGTCGAAAACGAATTAGTTTCAAATTCCGTTCACAGATCGTAAATCACATATTGAACTCCTCTAGCTGTAGACTTTTCACTCGCTCCTGTTTAATCTATACCAAGGTTGATTGTAGATGAGGGTGACAATTTTCCCTCGGACAGCTCTCCCAAATATTTCGTTAGCTTGCCGCCAGACAATGCTTTTCCCGAGGCAATGTCTACTTACCTATGCCTATGTACTTGTACTTCCTACAGTAAGGAGACAAGAAAATCAATGTTTATGAATCCTACGCTGCACTACTTTTTCGTTTCGAAATTGCCCAGATCCGCTCGCTTTTGACGAACACCGTAGTTTTAAACCACATTTGCATTCCATTCAATTCGGTACTCAAATGCGAGGTTGACTGCTTAGACTGCTTCTTGCCAGGATGCCAGGTTGCGTTCAACGAGGGATATAAATTTTCTCGGCATTCTTGCCTCCTCCTTCTTACAGGTAATATATAATATATAAATATTCGTCATTAAAACCCAATGAACAAATTAATTCCTCACATTTTCTTTTCCATTCATCATTCTCGGGGTGTGTTCTGCTCACCTGTTCCAATGTGTGCATACGTGTTTTTGCTTGTGACTTTCAACCTGTTTCTACCGATCCCATTCAACGTGTAATCCTGGGATCTGTTGCACATTGCTTCATGTATCTTAATTCTTAGCCTCTTCCCTGAAAATGTGCACGCAATGTTTAACTCTCTACATTTGGCCTGTTTGCTAATGTACCTCGCAAAACACGCTTTGAAAAGAAATCACAAAAAGTGAAACAGATCACAATACTTATAAAAGCTGCTACACTTTCCGCGAGAACAGATGAAGAGAAATATTCGTGCATACTTGAAAACATACGGTCCTTCAACGAAATACAGCAAATTGTAATAACCTTCGTACGTAATCAAATGTTTCTTGTATCTCCATTTTAAGACATTCTAAACCTTAGCCAGCGATTCCGCAATCATCAAGTAAAACGAAATGTTTCCTTCCTTCTCTGTGCTACGATTCCTTGCATTTTCAATGGCCCAGCAATTTGATACTAATGCTTCCATCTGCCGACCAAACGTTACTGCATAATTAGCGTTAATTTGAAGAAATTAAACAAGAAGTAGACCTGATGGTTGCCATTAATCATAGTCACACGCTGCAGAGCGGGACCTCAATCAATGGTTCGATGGACGATGCAGTGTAGGTGTGGCGAGCTTATGTGTAAATTTATTTGCTCCTGTATGTCACAAGCGAAGATAAGGGGCATGAAGATAAGGGCGCGCGAAGATAAATATGATAATTTGCCTGTGGGGAATTCTAAACGGCTGTGGGAAAGATGGACGCAATTCGCGGACCTTTACCCTTTGGGACGAAATTAAAATCTTCTAGCGAACTTTCATATGCATTCATTACAAATTAATAATCGTAAGGCTGAGGGCCCAGCATCATGGGCAATGGCAACGTTTCCTTGATGTTGCTCTGATGAAACTACTCCTGAACGTAGCCAGAGAGTTGAGTGAGGGCACATCTGTTTTGTTTTCCACATCGTGTACGTGGATTAGTAAATCGATAGTGTAAGCACGCTAGTTGCTGTGGAACGCGTTGCTATCATCAACAACAGTCGTCTGGTTATAGTGCAAATTTAGCATGTTCACACCTTCGTGTTTCTTTAACAGAACTCGTACAAACCCTCTGATTCGAACTAGGAAAGACATTATTTTTTATTTTTGACAGGAAATAGAACATAACACGTTTCATGGTAAATTTGTGAAACTTTTGTTACGTTGTTTGTATCAATTTTATAGTTCATCAACCTTCTTTTTTACTTTAGAGCTGATAGACTGATTTGGGACAAGATATCACCTGCGGAACGATATTAATCCAATGAATCTTGTTTGAAAGTGAAGTCGTATTGAAAAAGTCGTTAAGGCGCCAAAATACCGGGCTGCGAAACCATCAATAGAAAATGAGTAATCACGAAAGTCGGAGAGAGCAGAGGCAATGAGAGAGAATGTCTCTCTGTAGTTTCGAACTATTTACATAGTAGACGAGAAAGGTGAGAGAGAATAGAGCTGCTCCTCTCACTGTTGTGTTGTGATGATAAATGAAACCAAGCAAAAGAAAGAAAAAACCTACGAATGCAACAACCGGTGCGGATGTGTGCGTTTCATTTTCGATTTGTGTGCGAGGTAGACGGATTTCTGCAAGATGGAAAGAGATACCTGCAAACATAGAGTTTTCAATTTTTAGGGGAGAGGCCATTACTCATTTTCAGTCTGGCTGAGAGCAAATCGCCGTAGTCCCGTAGTCAATTCTGTTCAAGTTACCGTCGGTACTTTGTTTTCTTTCGTTTTCTAAGTTATTTCGCTAAAAGACATTTCGCATTTCGATTTTAGAAACAGGAAAAACATTCAATAGTTACACTCAATTATTCACGTTAACTGAAGTGTTTTTTTGTTCATATCTGGAAACTGTTTTTTGTAACCTTCAATCGAAGATGGAACACTATTGCGGAATACAAGCAAAATGGCATTGATGATTGATATTTGCGAGTGTGACCCATGTAATATTGCAGTGTAAGCCACATGTAATGTTTGACTTCGCGTTATTAGGTAGTCTGTGACACACATTCTAAATCTTGGCCATTTAATTTGCGATAATTACACATTAAACCGTTAGACAAAACCATAAAATAAGGTAGACCGTATTGAAAAGGGACGGGTAGTGCAAAATAAATTTAGTCTTCCAAATGCTCCGTAAGTGAAAATGAAGGCTCCGTAAGTATGTGCGTCGTGCAAGTATTTTACTTGTTTTGCCAGAACTTTGAAATTTGCCAGAATTTGGAGAGTGTTTTGTTGAGAAAGACAAAATGGTACGGTAACCTAACGCAGAAAACCGATCTACATAAAAACGAACTCAAGTTAAATTTGCTTGATGTTGGCTGATTTTATCACAATAAAATACAATTTTTGCAATTTATAGAAATGTGTTGAAGGTGCTGTCAGTTCATATCTCTGGAAATGAAAATCAAGGCATACGTAACCATTCGAATCGAAAATCAACATTCATTATAGTCAAGTCAAGTCGAATCGTTGCCTTACAAAATATATTAATTGTAAACGGCAGCAACAATTAATCGCAAGTTTAAATCGTTTGTTTCTTCTAAATAACACGCAACCAAGGGATGGTGTGAAATAATACTTCAATAACACTTGTAACGGCTTGTAAAAGAAATAAGATACCAAAAATGTAATTTGAATAGATATCAAAAATATAAATAGAATTTCATATAAAATGTTTCGTCCTCTATGAATTTCATATAACGGTATACCATTCGATTGAATATGCTTACCTGAATTATACGGTGTTAAACCTTGTCCTTATGCTTATTGTCACTGTGTAGAATATTCCAAATCCCAATCCTTGAAGAATTCACAAAATCTTCCTGAAATAAAAAAGTAACAATAGAAATAAGCGCTTATTACACAAAATCGATTACTGTTTATGACTAAAACAAATATGTGACTAATACTTGAATTAATGTTTTGTTTGTTATGGACGATAATATTGCTTTTATTTTCTAAGCTTAGCGCTAAGAGATGTCAAACATGTTTTTGGATATAGGAAAAATCTTTCGCGCAAACAGTAAACGGTTGAAACACCAAGGAAATAAAATGAAAGCCAAATAATATAGACGCAAGTGGAAATCGAGAGAGTTAGTTCGAAAGAAATATTATTTTAGAATCTGAATCTGATGTTAGATTTTCATAGCGTTTTTCGTAGCATGATTATGGTTCTGGACTTGGCTATTCGTTACAACTAGCGCCTCTAGTGAGCACTAGAGAAATCTACGTCTAGTAGAGCTATTCGAGCTGTTCGAGCTGTTCGAGCAGTTTTCTCGGTTTATTTGAGTTGCTCACTGACGAATTTAAATCTACCAACGTTTCGCACGGTTTAAATAATAAATTATCAGAATATATTACATTAATAAAATGATATTATGTCGTTAAGACTTCTATGTGTGTATCCTTTCAATTGTCTTTAGAAACAATATAATGTTTTAGTTCCATTTTCAAAGTATACCTCTTGCGAGATTTTACTCAGCGCCTAATTTGGTAAGGTTAGTTTTGTGCCTGGTAATAATATTAGTACATGGTTGAGTCATTTAGAATTCTAAGAATACTGCAAAGTCATAGAAGCCAGGACTTCAGTAGACTTTTTGGCCGTACTCTACGTGCTCTTCTGGATTTGGTTCATGGATTCCAGATGTTAAATATTCTTATTTGACTTGGATATCTAAACTATCTTAGGATATCCAAAATAAATATTTTTGCATACCGATTTCATACCGTTTCATATATTTGAGCTTTACCCTTCTTTTTTGAATGTTTTGAAATTTTGAATTTGAGAATTTTTTTGCTTTGCGTTGATTGAATTTTGAGTAGCAAAAGCCATCCTTTAACCATTTAATGCCACAATTTGGAGAATAAGACTAAATATTGTACATGCAAATCAAAATTCTACTTGTATGCTTTAAAACGATTTAAATCTGCATTTCAACTCAACAAAGTTCTCCAATAATATTACTTGTCGTCAACCTAATGCCTTAACCGTGATCGAGTGATCTTCATAATTGATTGTTTACAAAAAATGCCATTGAATGATTCAAACAATATGCACATTTTATGTCCTCTGATACACATTTTACCATCGCAAATTAAATATAAATACATTGCTTTCTATACCATCAACAGTAATCCTTAGAATAGAATAGATGATTTCTGAAATGTAAATTCTAGTGTAACTATGAAAGTGCTATAGTAGTCGATGAGTTTACATAAACTTCAGTTCAACGCTCTCCGTTGAAAATAAAACCTAAAATTAAGCAAAACGTATGACATGAGATAAGCCAGTGACCAGTAAAACCACCAGTAAACCATATATTTTCTTCGATGATCGACTTTCCAACCAACAAAATAAACTTCTTTGTTTGGTAACAGTAAAACCGCACCGCTTAAAGAAGGTAGCGCACCGACAAAGAGAAATAAAATAAAGCCTTTATCGAAACCTGCGCACAGATAGCATCTTCTCGAGGAATTCATTATCACTTTTTATTTGCCGATTAAAATGGCGATGTATTGTTTCGCAAATATTAGACCACTGATCTGAAGATTTCGCTCGGCAAACACCACCGTATGTGAAAACCGCTCTCTGGCGGAGGATATATTTCATCTTTTTTTTATTGAAGCGGCATCAAATCACACGATTTCTCACTAATAGCGGTTCTGCGGTGCAAAAGAAAGGTACTACACAAACGACAATGAACACAATCAGAAGATGAACGCAAATTGATTGTCGCTGGAATCGCACCCGATGGAATCGATAGTGGCCACCTGGAAAGTTGGGATTTCGGGAAAAAAGGATTCGTTCTTTTCTGTATAGCAGCAAGTTTACCAATAACTGGACCATAAATAATTGATTGTGAGTCTTGTAATGCATGGTTGAGTAAGAGACATCACTAAAAATTAAATATGAAAAACATAATAAGGAAATTTATATATTCACGCCAAGAAGCGATCGTAGATTACCCAAGATTTGAGTTAAAAATAAATACAAGTGTGATAAAGAGCGTACGATGATGGAGCGGTGCAGAATATAATATATTTTCGGAACAAAGGGTGCCGTTGTGAGCCGCATTGACATTACGAGTAGTTTCTTTAACGGGGCATGCTTTCTATAGAAATTCGACGCATAGGATGAGAGATCGTGGGGGATTCGAAGTTCCCGATTCAAAATTCGATTGTTTTCCTTTTGTGCCGACTTGTTGGCAATTTCCTTGCCATTGCCGCTGATTGCGCGGGTTCCCATTTCGGCGAAAAGCGCGAAGCTTTTGTGTTGTCGTTTGCGAAGTATACATGTGTCATTTTTTCTGTCACCACTTAAAACCGAAGCATTTTTCGCCGTTAGCAATCGGCCGTCTTTAAAGGTAATATTTTTTTGCCTCGCATTAGCCTTCGAAGTGTCAGCTACCTACGAAAGCTTCAAGGTGATATCTAATGAAACAAACAGCATTCTAAATGAGTACGCGTGTAACGAATAGTGTACAAGGTATTGCTTCCAGGGGCACATTGAGCGACATTATTCAGTATAGTTTTGCCTGTAACGTTTCAATTACTCTAACTCTAAATCGAGCTTGAACATAATTTTTCCAAGATCACGAAAAAGTATTTGTTTTGTTTTTAAATATAAACAATTTTAAAATCAAGAAATAATGTCAAAAAAGAACACAGCTTATTGCTACCAAACTCCATAGTAGCATATTTTAACGAAATCGACAATGTTCATGTTTAAGGTATACGGTTGTACAGTGACTTCTGTTATGTCAAATGCAGGTCTCGTCCAGAAATACAGTAATCGAAAAAATCGGATAGGTATGTCAAAAAGCTTAAGCAATTGTACATCGGTATGGGAATTTGAACACAGCAAACAAAATTATTGTGCCGTTGCGACAGATGTCGCTTCTTTACAAATCACAGCTTTCAAGCATTTCCTAGACTACCTCATCCGGACAGCTCACCTCGTTAACTGCAGAACAAATGCTATTGAAATAAATAATCATAGCTGATGCATACTATCATATTTAAATTTTTCATACGCGCATACGCAGATCCTCTGAGAATCGAGAACAAAACGAGTACATATTTAAGGAATAATTCACCCCTATTAAATAATTTGGCACGATATATTTACGTTCTGCATCATGGCTTTGCGTGCATGTAACATTTATCACATAATTAACACGCACAGTAATTACCGATGTCGATTGGTGCTTGTAATGTTGACAAACTAAGAAAACTAAAAAAAATACTTTTAAGAACGCGGAGAATTTAATTTTATAGTCAAGACACATTGGACAACAGGAGCATGCTTTCCAGAAAGCTCAGGACTCCGAACTGTGAAAAGCTTGGTGAAAGCAAAGCTAAGGATTCCTAGAGGAGCTTTTTATGGTGGCAGCCGGGAAGCTTTCAGCGACTGCTTACGAAGGGGAAAGGTAAGGAGAAGAGGGAAGGGGAGCACGATGATGCTCGATGATGAATTGATTATTTGCTATAAAATGTTTTGAAAGATACGTGAAGATTTTTTTACGACGAACAACATTATGTTGCTAAAGGTTTACAAAAACATTGCACTATAACACTCAACTTCCGCCGACACAGACCGAATGACGATGAAGACGAAATGATTGTCTTGACCTTCAATCTACGTACTGTACTTAAGTACTGTACTTAAAATGAGAAGGATGATCAAATCGACTCTTAATAATAAAATCAAATGTACTGACTGTATTTATAATAAATGATGGCAATCTTTTTACAGTTCTCCTTTGGCAGATAAAAAGATTATGCAAGGAACAATAAAAACAAAAGTTCCACCTATCAAAACAAGCTTTAAATTATGACGACTAAGAACAAGCAACCCTTCAAGCCGATGTAGGTAATTTTGTTAGCACCAACACATGTTCTAATATACGCTGGTTCATTCTTTACAATGCAATGCATACGATGCAATATGCAGCGCAGAATTGAAGTAGACGAAACCGTGTTGTTATCCTTTTGCCGTTTTGTACGCTATGGTACTGCAAGTTGACTGTGTATGGGTACACATGTGACTTTCTCCTACAGAATGGCGTCCATAGATGCACCAAACGCACTCACAACGCCAAACAAACGCCGTATCCTAGCGCCATTAAAGCGCCATTGAAACTTGAAACCGAAACTATTTCTTCTGAGTATTGGTTTGCTAACTGTGTGCATTGTGGGCAGCTTGAAAGTGTGCGTGAGATGCGAATACTTTTTTCAGTAAAATTGATACATGATATACATTTTACCATCTGAAACTGTACTTAATACCATTATAACATATCGAATGCAACCTAACAATCAAGCCACACCGTATTTAAGACGTTTGAAATTCCCATATTTAATTATAATGGTAATGACGGATTACTTTTGTGATAATTGATTTGTTATGGTTTGTTATTGTCATTTTCGGGATAAGTTTCTGCATTATAATGTTGAAGTATTTTAGCTTATTCAAATCTCAAATCATTAGAAAAAAGTACTATAAATAAGAAGCATATCAAATTTGCATTGGCATGATGTTAACAGAAATATAGAAAAACGAGATATAATGAAGTGCGTTTAATAAAGAAGGAAGTACACCGTATATAAAATCGTTGCTTGCATGTAAACTTGATGTGAGTCATGTATTTAGACTTGTAAACTTGCCTAGTATATAAAGTTTAGTTTGTGAAAACCAAAATCTGTTGCTGTTTGTAAATAGCATCGACTAATGTTCTTTTATGTTCACTACCATCTACAGCTCCCTACAACAGCAAACATAGTGAACGTTATTCAAATGAATGCCGAGAAACGTAAATGGAGGACCATGGGATGTTAAATAAAAGTTATTCTGAAGCAATGTTTTGTCAATGATCCTATCAATTTTCTTAATGCTATTGAATCAATTGGACAAACGTAGATTGCAAGCTAAGAAATGGTATGGCACATTTTCGTTTGTTCAATAGGACCTCTTCAAGCATCGATGCATTTCTTGCATGTTGCTGATGCATTTCAAGCCACTTCTGTTGCGTTCTATTCCTGTTTTCCTGTAAAATTGGTTTGATAGAAAGCTAGGTCTTATTCTTAGCTGGCAACTTGCCCATCGAAGCCAAACATTTCTTCAGATGGTTCGACTCGGTGAAAAATGGTGAACTAAAAATAACATTCATCGGTTGTAGAGTTACTTTGGCGATAGAAAACCGAACCAGCCAATCAACACGAACGAGGCTAAGCTTTGCTAGACTGTGATTAAAGATCAACCTATGCTATCCAAGAGAAAATCAGTTCACGAGATGCAGCATTCAAAACGTTTCCAATTCCTAACGGTATAAATGCTCTATACTCTTTTAAGGCAACACATAATGTATATTGATTCAATCAAGTTCAAGGAATATTGTGTAAGTAAAATGTCAAAAGTCCGAAAACATTACATTATTGTCGATAAGCAACAAAATCGTACCAATGAAACAGTTTGAAGATAATTCTGAACAGCATGTGAAGCTAAAGCTTTTCAATTTTTATTGGAAGTAATTTCGTCTTTTCAATTTTCATCTATTTAACCAAATAAACTACATTTCGTTGATTAAAATTTAAAATAGTACAAAAAAGACCTTGTTTGTAGGTTTTGGAACTGAAAACTTCAAACATGACGATTGTATCCCGATGTTAATACAAACGTAATTAATTTTATCGTGATTTACATTTGATTTGATTTCCATTTGATTTTTTGTTTAAATGTTTGCTGACTAAAGTAATTTAGCGTATTTTCAAACTTTCGAACATGCTTCTATTCGTTCAGTTGTCATGGTCTTTCGTGTAGGCACTGGGGCATGTTGCACTATTTAGTCAGGTGGCGGAAAAACATTCTCCACCGATGAGCAATGTTGGTCAGAAGTTTAATTTATTTCCTGTCCTTTTCGTTGCTTTCGATATTGCAGCTGACCACCACACCTAACAGTCTGTGAATTACGGTACGGGCGAGACTCCGGGTTCCGTTTGCCAACAACGTGATCGCCGGATGTTGCGTTTTAGGGTGGACCGAGGTTATGCCTCGACATTAGCAAGAGTTGGTGAGCTTGGTCTTCTCTTTTTTCATGAGGATGCAGATTTCAATCGACCAAGGCACACATGCGGCACTACTGCCTTCCCGCACAGAAATTATATTGATTTACGCGCCTAGGTCCTTAAAAAGGTGTGCACACACTACAGGTGCGTCGTCTGAAATTCGTGTAACTTAAGTTCGCTCGAATTTGCCCTCATATAAGTACACTAAGTGATGTTGGTTAAGAGTTTCAATAGTTTCTAAGAGCTAGAAAAACGTAAGAACTACGAACATGCTTCAGGTAGTTCGGATATCGTCATAACGTATTCTAAAACGCTTTAAAATCCATTAATTTTAATTTTGGTTGCACTGTTGAGGGAATCTCAAAAGTGGCTTGAACTGAGTAGGAGCGCACTTTGCTACGTAATTGCGGAAAATCATTGTTCGGAATGAAGCGTGAAGATGTTCCCGAAAAGAACTACGACGCACACATACACACACATACACAGCTGACTAACAGCTTTCAGACTAACACACTCGAGCTCGAGGCTCGGCATGAAGTTTTAGGGAAATCCAGGCGGTCGTAGATAAATGTAGCCTGTCGGGTGTACTCCGGCCCAATGATGAGAAATGGGAAACAAGAAGAAGTTGTTAGTCGCCCAGCAGGCGCACCGGTGTGATGGACAATAAATTATTCTCCAATCAGAAGCACACGTACGACGTAAGCTTCCACGCAGACCACCAACGTTCATTGGTGTAATTTTTGAGTCCGAAGACGAAATCCAGCCAAACGTGGTATCAACGTTTGGTAAACTTCATGGAGCAAGCAAAGCTAGCCATCCTGGCGTCCATCCAGACGACGGCACGTCTGGAGCGCGTTCGTTGTCACAAAATGCAGAATGCATGGCGTTTCACAAGCCAGTGGGGTGGCAAAACTACATCAAGCAAACCAAACCAAACATCGCGATCCACCAACAGAGAATTTGTTTGATGCTTAAACTTCTTGGAAGGAAACATTGTGCAATTTTTGTCCAAATTAACGAAACTAAAGCCGATTTTTAAACAAGTAATTCAACAGTACCCTTCTTAAAAAATTGTCTAACTTTGACAATCTGAAGCCAAATCAGCAAATGTTCTTGGAATAACCTGCCAGGTAATTAAACATTGCGTTATGTCATAATTTGGATGAATGATTTATATTTTAAGTAACTTGTAAAACCTTTTAATTTTCCGTTGCCTCTGCACCGATTTATCATGGTCAAGATTAAGTTGGTAATAGTGCGGCTCTGTGCGTGTTCAGTCATAAACTAAAAAGTATGTTTTAAATCACATTAACTTAAAAAAAATTTTAATTGTGTTTTTTTTACGGCCCAGTCCGTTCCTAAATATATAAAAAAAAAAATTTGTGTTTTCATTAACAATAAAGAAACCATGTTTGATAATTTTATTTTTCCTACACGAATCCAATGTAAAAGTAAAACAGTGTTCACCCAACTACAAAATCCTGTAGTAGTCGTCCACTAGCATTAACAAAAAAATCCAAAAACCCCATCCTGTCCAAGAATATGTTTGTAGCATCGTTTAGCACATCTACCATTGAAAACGTCACCGTTCGGTTTCACGAACCAGAGAGATGCAACTGTGCCATAGGCACCGCAATAAATCAATAAACTGCTCTTATGTCCCGAATTGCCAGTGCTTCAGTGCTCGGTTTGATGCACCTTCTGTTTTTGTTTTATGTTCCGTTTGAACTTTAACCTTCTAAACCTTTACAATACTATCAAGGATTTCCACAACTCCATTTTTAAAGTTCCGCAGTTGGCAACAGCTTTGTACTGTACGGTGTAACGTTTCAGAATTTACCATGAATAGGTAAAACGGAACTAAGGCAGGGCGTAATAGCTGCCGCACATGAGAATACATGTTGCTCTTATACTTCCAAGCATGGTGTGAATATGAATCGACCGCGCACGCACGCATCGGCTTGTAGAGAAAGTTAGTGACCTTATGGTAATTATTTCGTAGATTTGTTTTTTCCCGATTTGTCGCTTCAAGGTCACAGATAACCGAAGTTATTCGACACTTCATTAATTAACTGCTTTCTATATTTGATTAAAAATTATGCAAACAACTTCTTTACTTAACTTTACCTTGTTAATAAAGTTGAAATTATTTACGAAAACTATATTAGGGTAATTACTAAAAGCAGTTACATCCATGAATATAAATTTACTACATATCAAACTCGCCCAAACGCGTTTGTGCTAAAATACAACCTTCAATCTCCATAGATGGAAGTAAAACGGTTACATCGTATTATAAAATACTTGAAACTAAATACTTGAATATGAATACTTGAAAATTAAATCCGGTTGGATGCCTCCAACGATTTTCTTCGGAAAACCGCACAAACATTCTGCTTCGTCGCTGTGATGAAGTTGAGAAACTAGTTGCGGCCACACCAAAGCCAAGTGGATGTTTTTTCTACAACCTGGCTCCGAGATGTGTTTCGAGTGCTTAGAGTGATTTGATACGCTTGCCCGTACGGGAAAGCGATACCGGCAATGCCGTGCAGTTAATTAAAATTTTCTTTACGCTTGTCAGCCAGCTTCCTCATCGAGCGAAAGACACCACGCCAAACCTTCCAGGGCCTGGCGCACATCATCATTTCCGTACAGTGTCGATTTAGCAAACCGCTGCCTGTGATGGAGGCTGTGCACCTGTTGTACATTAAATTAGTTTCCTTAGAATATGAACCGAATAAATAATTATCAGGCAGACGAATTCGTCCCCAGAGGAAATTGCGTGGAAAGAAACCCACGCCTTTCTAAGGTGCAGTGCTTCTGCCAGACTGGCACATGACGTAAATAACCCTTAGTTCTGTTTCTTAGCTTTCTTAGGTTCAATAGATGCCACTGTCGGGTTGGTTCATTGTGTCACGCTGCCAAAACTATTAACTGCTGTTATAGTTGTACTAAGAAACTTTGCAAAGTCACTCGACTCCACTCGACTCCTGAAGCTTCCAAATGTTTAGATCAGCTACTTCAATCTTACAGATAAAACAGATAAATTCCCTCAATGCCAAATGCCAAATATATGTAAATCGATCTTAATGAATTTCAAAAGTGATTAATCTCAGCAAAAATGGTTAGTGATTTTTTAAGAAAGATCCTAGGCAAACTGGGTGTGGGTGAGCTCGGGGAATACAAAATGGCACAAAGGGTGTGTGGACAAGTGGTAAACAGTTTCCAACAGAAAGACTTGTCAGTTAGTCGTCAACAAACTGACACCCAATAGGGAATAAGTTGTGTTCAAGTAAACTGTGGTTGTGTTGATGAAATAGAACAATCATTTTATTTGATTCTAATCTATCATCACACAGTGGGCGCATCAGCTGCGCTTTTTTACTACTAACTTTCAAACTAAGTGTGTCAAAGAAAAAATCTGAATCGTCCAATGCCGATCCCCATCGCCTCCTATTTGGCACATTTTCCGCCAGCTGAACTCTCAATTCGTTGGGTCCAATTGGAACTGTTGACTGGCACACCATAGACGACCGTGGTGTGGCATGGCATGGCATGGCACGGCCTGGTGTAACCATCAACCCATCTAGGTCTGGATCATTGGATAAGCGGAACGAAACGGACGAGAACGGGGAATAGAAGACAGAGGTGGAAAATTTGCATTATTATTATCACAATAAATCACTTCAATGCACCGACGAGTCTCTTTTTAGATTCCACTCGCGACTTCGTTCGCTGGACTCGGGGCACATACGGGGCACCACTGCTGCTGTCACCGGCACACACACACACAGCGGTGCGCCAATTGCCTCGCACACATATTCGTCATTCGCCGATGTTCGCCGACAATGCTTGGGTCTCCAACGCGTGCTGACCGCCGATACGGTGACCGTGCGCAAATCCAAACGGATCGCGTAAAAAACGCGGCGAAAACCTTAAGCATCGAAGGGGAAAAGCGGATGGATCCATGGCAGCAGTTAGTTGACATGCAACTACGGCATACAAAATTCGCTCGATCCGCCGCACACCTCCTGCTGTTCAATGACTTTTCGTCAGTTTCGCAAGGTAAACGAATCCGTATCGGATGACCACTTCCAACATCTCGATGGCAATCGGTGATAGGTAACTTGTATAAAACAGCTTTGGCCACTCCTGAAAGGGTTAGGTTGCTTTCATGATCAACGAGAGTAGGTTACAAAAACGCGTCAAATGCGCGAAGCGACGAATTTGTTAGAAGGTGAAGGTGACTCGGTAGGAGGTGAAATTTCAATTAAAATAGTTGTCCTTCACCTATCGCGCCGGATCGTGCAGATCAATAAACGGTGTTTTTGTTTGGCGAAGAAAAGGGAATATAATTAAATCACTTTTTATATCGACTCTGTAAACGGTTAGTGGTTTTATTAACACCCTTTGTACAAATTCAATTGGCCATCGATCGATTTCAGAACGTTGCCTTAAAGTAGCAAAGTCCAAACAGCATAAGAATTGTGCTGGGTTAAAATCATAATAGAGCCTCAAGCCACAGTTCCCGTAGTCAAATGCAGAGTGTGGATGGGTTATAGTGTTTTTCGAGGCGATCACCCGCGTTGGTAAAGATCGACACTACTCTCAACCCACATGGGCTGAGTGGTCTTGTGAGTGGGCTGATGAAAACAGATAGATTACGCACAATGCATTCAGAAGTCTTGCGTACGTATTGCACAGAAAGACCTGACTGAGGTGAGGGAATTTGAAATTTAAATTATTGTGACAAAAAGGTGGCAATAAGACCGACTAAAACCTGACATGTACGTGTGTCTTGTTGACAATGAAATGGTTGTGATGACCGACAACCGAGATGGCCGATAGGTGGCGAGAATGTTGACGAACATGCTTATAACGAGCATATTTCTAAATCTTTCCTGAAAGCTTTCCAGGCGTCTGGTGTGAAAATTGATGCGAAAGGAAACAGCTCCAGCGGAGATGATGTGCACAGGATCAGCCGTGACAAAAATGATTACAAGATCTGGGCTTGTTTTGTTTTATGTAAACGACTTAGAAACATCTGGCATTCGGGATACGGTCGTGCCCTTAGAGTGAATAAATCTAATAAACCAAATAGATTAGCCGATTTTATCGGAGCTTTTGTGTTTCGCCCAATCGGTAAGAACAATCGTTAAGGTCGTTCACACCCCACCTTCTGCATAAAATTTAACAAGAATCCAAAATGATAAAAATATTAAAATACATCACATGAATGCCTTATGAATCTTCCCACTCACTAGTCTTGAAAGTCGGCGATAGGTAATCGTAGATCTTTGCCAACTTTCAGTAGAAAAGTCGTACAAAAGTGAACCGATCCACACATGGTGTGCCAAGCTCGACCAGTAATGTGGTTGAAATACATTAAAATTTAAGTAATCAGTTTATACGAGGTTCAAAAGGGGTGGTATGCAGATTAAACATTAAGCGAAAAACTTTCAGCCAGGCCGAATCATTTATCACTGTTTGTTGCGTTTAGTATAGGCGAAAATCTTATGTGAATAGTAATTTGAATTGCTACAATAAAAACCAATTGTCACAGTATAAAAATAAATAATTCCAACAGTCGATAATCACATTCGGGAAAGGTAATGCAAGGCAATGTCATTTTGCTATCGTGTTGGTTGAAATTCGACAACTCGGAGCTAACGGCAGCTTTTCAGCAGTGCAGCTCTCCGCCTGAGGTAGATTTTAACAGGCGTCCCAAATGAATGGTTACTAGTCATGCCCAATTTAAGTTGAACTGAGCGACGTATCATTGCCTTTGAGAAGATTGGTATTGAATATAACTTAACGCTTGGGATCGGTTCTCATAATGAATCAATTTCATGTTGGAAGGTGTGTTTGGTTCTACTAACGCCAAACACGCTATGGAGAAACGAATTTCGTTTCTTGATCATGTTCATTTCCCAGCCTGAACTGGATTGAACTCGCGATTGATTAGTCGCCTATTTGACTCAATCTGAGGATCTTAGTTATCAGTACGTGGCTGTCGTCATGACCGAAACATGCGCGGACAATTAAAGCCCAGCATAAATTTATGCGAAGCGGGTTTCGAGTGTACGACTACGTGCTCTTGGCTTACGCGTATGTGCATGCAGCTACAGAGCCATGGGAACTACGTACATGGAGGGGGCTTTTGGGCTCGATTGCATCGATACAAAACGATGTTGGCAAAGTTTGATGGTTGGTAAAGTGTCCTTAGTAACACAACCGCGGAGGAGGAGGCTCCATGATAAACAACATCCAACAATGTCATAGTTAGCCCGCCGACAGCCATGATCGAAACATACATGGCGCCGAATGTCGAAAGAGTGAATCTCCGTCCTCCGTCGGTTGGTACTACAGTGCAGGCCGCCAGGACGAGGGAGCCGGCGAAGCCACGTAGTGTGATTTGTGGCTGGTTTTTCGAACTCATAACAATAATAATGCCGAAATCGTGTAGTGCATAATTAAATTAACATAATGCAAATTATACCGCACTAAAGGAACATTATTAAAAAAATAAACGTTTCGCACCAAAGCTGCGTACTTGATTTTGTACTCTCTTTCCAGCTGATCGAAAGGCTCTAGGACGACAACTTTTTTGTTTGTTTCCTATGCATCGTTTCTCTTCACAAACCGCGAAGATAGCTCTTCGCGAATTAAACCGTCTGTTGCACGTCGCGGTCGAAGAGGGAATAGCAACAGAAAGATGAAAAGTGTAAATAAAAAAGGCAATAAAAGCAAGGATTGGGAAAAGGAAAGATCGAAGTACGAATCGCCCGGTTTTCGAACATCCGTCGATAAGCAGTTGCCAATTTTTAACCTGCCCAGCGCGATAACTCCGAGAAAGACATTTCAATTCAAGACGTTCCATTGCGTACCTTACGGTGACCCATGCGTGTGCGCGTCACCTTTTGCACGGAAGAGCGGAATACTTCCCTGAGACCTGAAAAGCGAGAAGACACGATCGACAAGCAGGATTCGCGCTTTTGGTAGACTCATTCGGAACCAAACATTCTTCACCAACGATATATGTTTGATCATCTGATCATACAAATCGCAAACGAGTTTTAAGTGTTTTAAGTGTGCGTTCTTCGTTCTTCTGGCCAGTTCTGTTTTCTTGTTACCGTTTCAGTATTCTTTCGCACTCTTTTCTGAATGGGATCGGGATTTGCCGGGATTTGAGGGTCACTTTGGGCCGGGGAACCATTCTTGACAGTGTGGTCGAGTCGCTTTTGAATCCTCTGAAGTCAGCTCAATTACTCGTTCGTCGCTCGCTGTGGTCCAGTTCCACAAGTCTTCTCGAGAAGGATTCCCGTGTCAGTTGACTGTCGTTCTGACTGACGTTGCAAATTACAGTACACTTTCATAATCTGAGACATAAATCTTTTGTTAACATTATCATTATTATTATAATTTATATTATAATTTTAATGGGATGGTGAAAAATTGAGAAAGCAACAAAAGGCGAAGCGTGAAAGCCGTTTCGAACAACCAGGAACGAAAGAGTGAACGGCAGCGATAGCACATACATATATATACATATGTTTTTGAAAACAATTAGGCAAGTTTACCGTTAGCAACTTTGCAACAAAATGTTGAAATAATCATCTTTTATCACAAAAGAAAGTATTTTGAATAATACTGAAAACCAAAGCGAATCAACGAAATAGATTTCTTTTAAAGCGTGCAAGTTTCATTCCTTTTTCATAATATTGATAATTTTTGTGGGTCAACTATGCCTATGCATATTTTTAAAATGCTTAAACAATGGTTTTCAGCATCAAAATAGGCAGTCCAAAAATTTCGTTGGCTTCCACAAACAAGAGAGAGCGCGTAGAACATTTGAAAACTACAATAGCAAAATAGTGAAGAAGAAAAAATGGTGATACAGTGAAAGCCAGAAACGCGGAAAAGACAGAATGAAGAAGCCATCGTGCGCAGGGACTGCACCGAAGCAACGATAGAAAGGGTCGAAGAAAATAAAGAGTAGAGATAACTAAACTATAATTTCAGCCAAAATGGTAAAACCTACTAAAAGTAAGCAACACGTTGGAGAGGAGTGTAACCATAAATCAAAACCTAACACACGCTGGTTGTATAAATTTGTACCTTCTTTCCACACACACTCGCACATTTTACTGAAACCTTCCCAGAAACGCTGCTCCGAGGCTTACCATTTGCGTGTTTTGCCAAATATTTTCTTATATAGTTAGAAAAAAATATGTCAGATAGATAATATTTTTTTAAATGTTTGTCATTTCGGATAAATATGGTAAAACTCGTAATGCACCACCTGGAACCCTTAGAGTATACCGATTAGGATTAGTATAAATGTTGCAACTTACAGCTAGAGGAATAAATATTATTATCGCGTAAGGTGATGATGATTGCTTAAAAAATATGGGATTTAACGGCCATGTACGATCGTTTTTTCGAACGAAACTCTGTTCACGCTTGTACATGTTATTATTTTGAAAAACAAATTAAACTTATTTACAGCGTATCTAGTAAGACTACAAAGAAACCACCGACAACAGCAGAAAATATATGTTTTCATTTAAAAATGACGAACGGGAGTAAGAAGTGAGCATTTATGACACGGATGCATATTTCGGTTACATTTGTGCCTTGTACACTTTTTGAAGCAACTTATTGGTCTAATAGCATTGAACACGGATTATCGAATGTGGCTGTGGTTCAAACACCCACATCCTTGATCGAAACATTGGGTTCGACAGCACCAATTGTAAATAGAATGTTTTCGAAATTCGTGCGCTTCCCTTGGTGTCGTTTGGGCTGTCTGACTGAAGCTCATAAATCTATCAGTTAAGAATTTTGGTTTATTTCTCGATTTACACGGTCGTCTCGAAGCGAACGTCTCAAAATTCACGCGGAACGTTGTTTTGGTATTTGAAAACTGCGTGTTCCGATAGTCTTAGTCAGTCCTCCGAAAATAAACATATCTGCTTTCCACGTTTTGGCGTTCGTGACTGAATGCTGCGGCACAACCAAATCTACCTTGCCGAAGGAGTTTATTTTACATTCCTTGTGTATGGGGATAGTGAAACTACGGCAGATTGAAAGGATTATGAGACGTTTGCCGAATACGAATGCGGTATGGCACCGGTGCGTAAATCTTTTGGTCGGCCACTAACTGACCGTCGGGAGCGAGCAGCTGCTCATTCGCTAACAAGCATCAATATAGAATACTTACAAATGGAGGTTTACTGCGGGAACTTTCGCGACGGACGGTGATCGACGCGGTACGACGGGATAATCGTCGCAAAGGATCAACTTTTGCCAGATAGTTAGAATGAGCTTCCTTTTCTGCTTTGAACGTATGCGCCACAGTTCGGGTTTGAAACTTTCATGTTTTCGTTCTGAACGAAAAAGGATAAGTCAGTTTCAATCACTTGCATACACTTGGTTTCACCATACCACATTGGCCAAGCCTCGTTTGCTTCTTATTTGCTATCAGATAGTATGATTACACGACCATAAAGCACTCAAACAGCAGGAAAACGTCGCCGGAAAACACTATTGCACACTAATTTCGCAATTTTCAACGATTAAGATATTTGCAGTTACTCTATATTCATCTACATCAAACACTTATACTAGATTTGGCTTCGAAAATTCACTAAGTACAAACGCGTAAACTCCTAACACAGGGGGGTAACAAGCAGCTGATCGCAACTTCAGCTGAATTTTTGGAAGGAAGCGCAGGATGCGACGGAAGGATGAATGGTGTAATCACTTTCTCGGAAAACAAATCAGCTGCCTGGGAATCACTGGATTTCGTCTTCTCTCCACTCCGAAGGGCAGAGAGCCTTAGTCTTGCGTGCGGAGGCGACCTCAGCGTCGAGCGGTGCGAGTGGTAATAAAATTTTACGATTTGTTATGATTGCCTTTTCCCGGCTCACACTCGGAGGCTCGTGCCGGGCTGCCCTGAACACTTGGCGCTACTCTCGGGCTTCTCTTGGCGGCACAGCAATAGTCACTTGAACTAAAACTCGAGCTAGAACTGAGTGTTTACCTCGGCAACACTAAGCTTCGTGACGGGCTACGTGAGCAGGCCATGGCAGGCCAGGTACAACTGCAAAAGCGATAAAAGCGATCCGGCAAGGGTGGCATATGTCCCGCCAGCAGCACTTATCGGCAGTCGGCAGTGAGAATTCGGCTGCAAATTTGGCTAGATATTCTTCTAGTTCCTCCGTGTTTATGCCTTTCTAATTGATGTTTATTTCTTTACGATTTCTATCAAACTAAAACCATAAAATACGATTTCTTTTCTGCTCACTCGGTAGGCCCAGCTTCGGCCTCTGCCAGTCGGGACGGGTGCGTAGCAGAGAGAGGTGGGCCAAAGTTTGACTGCGACCGTTTGCTGGTGTGCGTGGCTCGGGCACCTCTCCGACGGTGATGGATGGTCCCGCCAGAGCGAGAAAGAAGCGTACCAAATTTGCGTTGTGTATGTGCGCAAAGAAGTATCAAGCATTATTTGCACTCTCCTCTCATGTGAGTCACCGAATTGCTCGTAAGCGATGCATCGGCGAGACGGGTGCGCGGGTGCAAGGCTTCTTCTCCGTTCGCTAGCTCGTTCACTCCGCCATGATGTCCTCGATTCTCTCACATAAACTATTTTTGGTAACAAAGCCGTCGGTCGGTTTCTGGGGAAGCGTTTGCTGTATGACGAATGAGCAGGCGAGCATTACCAACAATTGGTGTCAGTGAGACAACAATACCGACCCAATGGGGGACGAAAAGAGAGCACGGCGAAGTTCGGTCGGTCGTGGCCTCTCTCTCGGTTTTGGATGTGTGCGGCGCGGCGAAAAACTCGTAAAGTATATCGAGCCAAGATTTACGATGAGAATCCCGCTCTCGGATTGATAGCGTCGTTGACGAGGCGTCGGAAATTTACGATTGGCAGCAATCCCTACCATTGCGCGTGTGTGTGTGCGTGCGCGCGGCAACGGAAGTGCCGCGTATGATGTTGTTCGTGAGAAGTTGTCCTTTCGCACTTCGTTGGCTCTTCGGATATGCGCGTAACTCAACCGAGCAGGCCATAAAGCACCCGATTACGCCATAGCACCGCCGATACCGCCGAAGGCTTGCAGTTCTCCTCTCGAGACTAGTTTGTGGCCAGTCCAGGAGTTGTTTTGGCTCTCCACGTGCTTATCAAGTGAAGCTGTGTGTGTTGAGGAGAAATCACATGCTCGATTTCCCCTCCTGCGGTCCGCGCACGCACACAGTTTCGCGGCAAAGGCGCGGAAGACGACGAAAACAAAGATGGTGACAACAAATAGGAGGAGCGATCGTCATAAACCATCCACATCCTACAACCGAGCATCGCACCCGACCGACCCAGGATACTAGAGCGCCCGTGCGTGAGCGAGACACAAGAGACCCGCTGGTGCCTTGAAAAAGATGGATGGTCGGTACCAATGAGATATTACGCTTTTATTCTATTCCGCCTGTACATAAAAATGTTATTTATAGCCAACCCATTTTTTTGGGCCATTACTCGCTCGCTCGCTCTCACGCCTCCGGAGCGTTTCTTCCTGCTTTCGTGAGTGACCGGCTCCTCAAGTGAGTGAACCAGACTGGGAGCTGTGCGGCGTCGAAATTGGAACGGCACTGTACCGCTTTGATGACTAGCTTTATTACGTGAGAGCGTAAAGATTACACGTGCGTGGTGAAAGAAAGGAGAATGCCAAGGAACGAAGGAGAGAGCGTGAGAAACCGGCGAGTAACAGCGGGAAAGAATAGGAGCGACCATCTCGAAAGGCAAGCGAACGAGAAAGCAACGGATATTTTTTTAACTTACAAGCTCTCACAGTCGGGATATCGGGGCTACGACTGACGAGTGCGCGGCATTCAGTTTTGTTTACAACAATCATTCCGTGGTCCAGGTAGTGTGACTCCCTGCAAATAAAGCATTTTAACTCGGAACTAAATTCTGACTGGTTTTAATCCACTGCTCTGATTTACTGATTTACACAGAAGTAAAAATTCTAAATGTTAATCGTAAAACGTGCGCAGATCGCCGAGACAAAAGTTAAGTAAGATATTACATTAAAATTAAATCACGGGTTGTAGCGCTATCATAGGTTTTATCTGTATGAGTAGCGTATTTTGAGATTATTTTTCCCCCGAAATATGATGCCCAAAACCCTTATCCGATGCCCAAGGTACTATGAGTACCATGCAGCTGTAATGAACTTAACGTTAACTCTATAGCTTGCCACAATGTAACGCTTTCGCGCACGAATAATTCATTTAACCCGCTTATTCACCCCCAACTAGGCGTTATTTTAAAATATTCGACCACACGAAAAATTGCTCGCTCATTCGCCTCTCCGTCATGAAGAAAATCGTCCTCGCGTGTTTCGCCCTCCTCGCTGCCCGGTACGGTTTCATCCAGCAATCCTTCGCCCATTTATCATTATGATCCCTCTTCCTCGTCTTGCATCTTTTGTCTTTAGAGCCCAGCTATCGCTTTTCACATTCACAAAACACAGCACCTTCATCGGCGACATGAGTGCGAAGGGAGTAATAACCACACAATAGAAACGTAATTTAAATAATCACGCAAAAATGACAAATGTTTCCTTCATATAAATACAAACCGAGTAACCGAATGAATGAATTTGGCTGGACAGAAGAAAACCGCACTCAGTGACACTGCTACATTAAGCAGCATCAAATGTGCAATCCAGTTCCACGGACAGCAGTCACACAAAAACGGGAAAAGATTCTCTCGCCGACCTTTACTAGTTGCAATCGGTAGTTGCTCTTGGGACAAAACAGACTACCGGGCGTGTTGAAGCGTGTCTAAAATTTGTATTTTTAATTCTATACACCGAATCTAAATTGTAAATAGCCCTCTAAGGAAGCCAAATATTATTAGCTAGACCGCATGTGCTAGGACGAAAACTTTTAAAGACGGCATCTTTTAAAGATCGGCATCAATCTTGCAAGGTACATTATACTATGCATTCAGTCATGGAATAAATAGTTTAGACACTTTTTGCGAGTTTTCGTTATTTATTCTTTTTATTCAAATAAAAAGTGTTTTTTATTCAAATATCACCAATTTTATATCAATTTAAATCGCTTTAATTTATAATAAATACACTGGTTTTTTTGTAAATAGCAATCACTTGATTACCAAACAGTTCAACACTTCGAGTTACATTATAATAGATGAATGGCCATCGTAGGCGAAATCCATGCCAAGCAGTGTTTATCCTTTACCTCTGCTTACGCTAGACTGTAGTCTTCTTGCCCCAATTTCAAAGAGATTCAGTCTGTATTGGCATCCTGGATTGAAGCCACTCATTTCATACGTAATTAATTCGGCTTGACCTACCACAAGGATTTTATCTGACTTCTCCGGTAAATTATTTGATCGAAACTGAAGCGACAATTTATTTCGTTTCACCTCAAACAACACCTCGAACCCCATTGTTCCCTATTGTGGGTCTCTCAACGACAGCTGAAACGGTAAGGTACACTCAGCACAATCGAAAACTACCATAAAATGGATGATAAACAATTTTCGAAATCATTGAAACGAACATGAAATATGACAGTTATGCTGTGTTTGCTTTCGACGGTAATCAATACTTTCGCACACAACCCTTGTACTTTGCTCGAATTAGCATACTGGTTCAATTACTATCAGACACAGCAAAGCATTTACTAAATTTGTTTCGATCGATGGTACCAGAATTAGCGCATTTGCTCCTATCTTTTGTACTTTGTTTATTCTACTAGTTGGCGAATGATGATTTCCGTCCAATTTGCAACTGTCGTATATAAATAAAACAAACGCAATCGTCCTATACACAACCATTCGATTATACAAATATCTCAGCTACACAACCTCTTTCGAGCTTTGAAATATGTTTTGTTAGTGACATAGGGACTGCTCTGGAAAGTTAACTAGAATGTCTTGTTTTGTACAAATGTTTCTTAACAAAAATAAGAATTAGGGAAACACTTCACAAAATCACATTAGTTGCGGACATTGTTCTGAGTCTCTGAAACTAAAACTAGTGTACTGTTTATAACTTTAAAAATGCAAATGCAAAAGAACATAAAATTCATGAAAATGTAATCTATATTTTTACATACAAATCAAATTTAACATTGGTGGATTTCATTACGATTTTTAAAGACCATGATTTCAAGGATTCAAACATGTATACAGTTTGTTTTCCAGAACCAAGGTACACCAGCTAAGAAAATTCAGGTAAAAGGAAGTTCAAATAATTATCATTGAAGCGTCACTTCTCTGCAGTTCAGCAGATACACGTAAAGCAGACAGGAAACGAAGATACAAAAAACAATCCAAGGAGATCAACTAAACCATTTTAGGAAGCACCGCAGGCATGTAGTCGGTGTGCTTGTGTTTCTCCGCTTCCGAAGAAAAGATGAATAAATTATTGATCTTCAAAATCACTTCGCACGTATAATTAATACATCCCATCTGTAACGAATTCGTGTTGCACGACTTGCGATGCCTTTGCGAGTTCTTTCTTCGTCATTGAAGTGAGTTTGGTTTGGGCTTTTAGCTCCCCCGTTTATCATTTCACGCATTTAAAGGTGCAGTTCGCCAGAGGATAGATTAACAACGTAGTTTAGTGCTTTAAGAAAACGATGTGACAAGTGGAGTGACGATCTGTGATTGCATTCCGATTGGATGCGTTTCGGAAATTGTGTAATGATTTCAAAAATGCAAATCAAAAGAGTGTCGAAGAAGCGATGTTGAAAAGAAGCTCTCCGTAACAGTTTCACCCTAATGTTCATGTTTGGTGCCAAAAATCCCGCAAGTTTGCCGTGTATCTTTTTCTTCTCTGTTTGGTTGACACGCAGGGTAAAACACGCGGTTTTTCTCGCAAGGGCTGCTGGTCCGTATTTAATTAAAATGCGGTTGAACTACGCTAATTATTCTTATCACTTAAAGAATCTCACAAGCAAGTACATTAGTAGCGATAAATAAGTATTTATTATTATTTATAAGTTTAATAGAGTATTTAATAAAAAGTAAGCTATTATTGTATGCTAGTACAATAGTAACATATAACTTTATCAAACTTTGCAAATACTATGCAGATGCGTAGATTTTAACATGTAAATTAGCGTTGATAAACTACACTTCCAATTTAACATTAGTCCAGGCGACAATGTGGTCTCGTACTAACTCAAGCCAACACTAACATTCGTCCGAAAGAGGTATAGCGTAACGTCTAAATACCACAAAACACACAACACGTCTTAAAGTCAACGGCAGTGCAATCAAGCCATTGGGAAGGCGAAGAATAAAGCAAAGAACAAATAAATAAGAATATCGTTTTCGAGCGAAAAGGAGAAAAAATGAAGTACATAGTTCGAAGACCACTTGACTAAAAAGCTGAAAGAAAAAATAACAGAGAACGGACAGGCCAGCAAAAAATATTAACATCACCATAAATCATTAAAATATATGATGATTTATCCTTCGCATTGCGTTGTTCATCGCTTACAGTGCACGTCGTTTTGCGGCTACCCGAAAATGTTCAAAAGGCGCTCTGGAGCCGCGATTCAGAAGAAAACTTGCTCGACACGGCGCTTGCCAGTAAAGGAATGCTTGCGAAAGCTGGAAAACTCGTATACGGCAAAGGTCCTGAGTTTCGGTGTTCGATTTGCCGAAAATTAAGATATTAGCCACACGAGGAATGAAAATATTATAAGATTCTTGGAACAGTGATGTCGAAATGAAGATTAGAGGTTGCACTGAGATCCCCGATAAGTACAGTCATGTTGCTCCTCTAAAAGGGTACAAAAGTTTCTCTAGATTACAGAGCAACTACAAATACGGAACAGTTGATTCCTATAAGGCTAAGAAAAATCATAACAATCCGAATACTTTTAAGTGAAAAGAGTAAAATAAACCGATAAAATACGTTAGGCAGTTGGACATTGAATAAACAACAAGTAGTAATATCACATCTTCTATACAGGTATTTCTAGTTTAGTACTGTGTTTTTCACAGTTCTTATTGCCGGATTGGATAATCGGGCGTTATTACTTATTTTGGCTCTCTTTTTAACAGTTTCTCCTTCTTCTTATCCGCCTACAACCACGAGTGGCCTTGGCTAGAAACATTGTTAATCTCTGTTGCTTTCTGTAACATTGTGTTTTTACAGTCTGGGCTTCATGCCAACTTCGCGTTCACACCAGTGTTGGGAATCGAACCAATGGCCAGCTGCGTGACAACGACGAGCAACTGCTCTATCAACGGGGACAATAGTTTAAACAGTTTACTAGCTATTAAATTTATCATTAAGACAGTTACATACTTATGTAACCACTGACTTTCTTTACTTTGTACAATATATACACTGTGTGAAAGAGTATATAAAATGATAAAAGTATATAAAAATGAGTATAGTAAGAATGATCGGATACTTAGAAGATATAATTATAATACATTTATTGAACACCTTTCTTCAATTCATACAATGGGATGATGAATTTATAGCTAAGTAGTTTTCTTATTCTCTACTGTGACAATATTTTTCAACGGATTGTGTTTGACTAAAATAACGTTAGGTTAGAATAGTTTCTTAGCAAAGTACTTCAAGTAACATTCTGCCTAGAGCCTTGTAAATTATTACCATTTACAGATAGATAAATAGAACTCACGGGACCGTGACAATAATATTTAACTCCAGCATTCTTCTGCAGAAAATTGTATAACCAGTTTTAACCAAACTGACAAACCATTTAAATAAAGAGTCATTTAAATGAACAATAGTCTGCGACAGTTGACTTTTTGAAAACTTCGTTATCGATGAAATATGGGGCAAACTTCAATTGAGATTAAGTCCAGAATTATGTTAGGATAGCTATTGCTAAGGTTGTGAGCAAAACTGGCAAGGTTTTTCTACGAAGACTACACTGAATGACCACTACTCATTGGCATAATGAAAAGACAAATGAAATGAATGCCGTGCCATTGGCAGCAGAGAATGATTTGAGCAGTCGGTCGGGCGTTGGCACCTTGGCAGATGTATCCCAAAAGCCTATCGAATGTACTGTTTTCTTTGACCTTCCCATCATAACTCATTAAGTGACATAACCAGAGTCCGAAATTGGTGAACGGATGATACGTGTACGTATAAAAAAATGAAGGAGTTTGGTTCGTATCTTCCAAGATAGTGTGAAAGATAAATTTTAAGAATCGATTGAAATTTCGTTTAGTTGTCTGTGCGATACATGATTTTTCTATGTAATGAAATTATGGACAAAGGAATTCTTGGGATGTTTGAGTATTTATTAATTTTGAAACGTCGATTTTTAAACACGGTCTTTGACGAATATTCACCGCACAGTAGTTTTTGAGCTGCATTATACCAACGTTTCTTTGGGATAAATAAAATATAATAATATTAAAAGGACATTGTTCAATAAACGTGTGAAAAGTCAACGAAACTCTTTCTCTTTACAGATTTGTTCCTATAAATGCTGAGCTCCGTATGAACTCCTGGACAAGGGTGGAACAGTAGGCTCTACAAAGTGACTGAGTTTATAGAGACTGACTAAAATGAACAAAGGCTTGGCCATGGCACTAATGAGAAAACCAACCTTCTCCCTAAAACGTCCACCGCAAGCAACAGCGTCGTTAGCCTCCATTTTCTAATTTTTCCCATAAATCACGACACTACGCAGAAATTCGTTTGGCGTGAAAATGATTATGCAATTATTCCAACATGACGTTATCCTTTTTTCCCGGTGCTCCGGCTGGCGTACATTCGCGTAAATGTTAGCGCCCGCCTTCTGGCTATCCGCAGTCTTTAGCCTCGTGGCGATTGTGTGCTGGTTGTGGCGGCGCTGGATTGTGTCCGTGACTTTCGTGAGGGCATCGAATGAAAACAACCGATGGTCGTTGAAAAAGAAGGCAAGGCTGTCGAGGCATGGAACTCTCACGGAAAGTGTGGGAAGGCTTAGATGGACCCAGCCCCAGCGAGAACGCGTGGCGGTCCTTACGTAAAACCGCTCACGGATGAAACGTTGGATGAGGACGCGAGAATATGGTATTCAGCGTTGGGCATGAAATTCGATATTTATCCGGAACTGAAGATGAAATGCAGACACGCACCGACACATACACACACTTTTCGCCTGATATACAAAAAACCACTCACACATATACAAATGTCCAAGCATTTTATTACGGCAGAAGGCACGTTGAAGATTTATGTTTTTGACTCTTATGCCAGCCGCAAGCGATTTGGGGTTTTTTTTCTCTCCCAGTCCACTTTGTTTATTGTTCGAATGGCTTCATTCGATGATAAATCTATAGTAGCTAAATATTGTATCTTCAATCATATTCTTTCTCTATCTTAAGTCATGTCTTGCTACCTCGCTCCTGAGTTGCCTTCTCGCGGTTGCATCGGATATGGTACTTAATAAAGGTTCTTACAAACGACTGTTGAGGGTAGTGTTTTAATTTTTTTTGCAGACGACCAGTTTTGATCAAAAGCAGGGCTCACCTAATAATGGTTTACAATTGAGCTGCTGCTAATGCAATTACATTCCAGCTTTGAGGTTTGATTTGTAATCGTAAATGCCATGCTGAGATGAGTGCAACAGAACTACAGTAAAATTCTTGCTAAAACATTTGTCAGTTTTCTTTAAAAGGTTCTTGCATACACAAGTCGCATCAAATGAGCACAATACATCATTCCAGCCATTTTAATCGTCATGTTCATTGTCATTGTTCTATTATAACCTATGTTATAGTATCTCTTGTCAAATGGTGTATTTTGCGCCCCCGGGAATGCAGCAAAAGGTCTCTACTACCCACTTTTTAAGAGCAAGGACTGACAAGGAGAACGATTTTTTGCACTAACCTACCTCCCGGGACATCCTGAGTACCTGAAACCCAACATGCGATGATCCTGAAACCACGGAAGAAATAAATTCACATTAACCGAGCAGCGACGTCGTGTCCAACAGCAACCCAGTAGCACTTTTGTGAAAAGAGGTTGGTTCCGTCGTTTTTTGTTGTTTACTAAAACCAAACTCATACTTGGTTTGACATTTCTCCACGGTACATGTGGCATTAAGCATGCCGATTCTTGCCACTTTCTCTTTCATTTCAGTCATAGCAGGGATTAGGGGACAGCGGGCTTACCTGCAGCTCCTTTTCCTTTCATTTTTTTCTAGAATGCTTTATGGTTAAACCATAATTCTTTATTATTATAAATTATTCCAACTTATTATGCTCAATTCATGTTTTCTCTTATGTTTACGACTACTGTCGACTAATTGTCGCGCAGAACCTCATAAACATGAATTTATAATTAGATGAAATTAAGCGACCAAATCTGTTTCGCTAGGCTTAGCAATGAAACACATTTAGGTTTTCGTTTCCTGCACAAGAAACAACATAAAATATGGTGAAACCGGCAACATACAAACGCACATATAAAGAAATCTAATGTAAAGGAAGGATGTCGGGGTCTCGCGTGTTAATACGTGACTAGAGATGCTCTCAAGAGGCTGCAAGGAAAATAAAATGAAATTAGATCAACGGCCGCACGCCAAATGATGGGCAATGGCGTGAATCAAAGAAAAACCTAAGAAAAAGAAAAATGTTTTGCAGAAAAATAATAGAATCTATCTTTTTACCGTAAGAAGCTATACATCAAGTTGATTTATGGTTCTAGATACGACAGCTAAAATTGCAACTCCCACTGCCGAAAAATGAAATTAAACTTCCTCCATCCCTGTCGTTTGATAACCCAGACTTGTGCACGCACGAAGACAGATTCTGACGGTCTAAATGTCCTAAGCCCCCTTCTTGCTGCGACTTCCGCTAAGGATTACATAAAAAAATGCAGAAAAGGTAAAGGATAGCCAAAAAGTATATGAAGAGGAACGTGAGAATGTGAAAAGCTCAGCCTTCACGGAGGTTTGATATTTCTCGTTACCTGAAAATGGTACTAAAATGTGAGTTTAAAACTGGTCTCGAATAACTTAGTCACACTACAAGTACATTGACGAATAGTCCACCTCGAACTAAATTGGAGCCGACCAGTAAAACATAGTGCAGACAACATGAAATTTACATTTTTCTATTGTGTCTTAAGAGACCTATGTTTCTATCAACAAATGAAGATTGCATTGATTGATCAAGGGGCAAATGAAAGAATAGATTTCCTTCCACAAAGAAAATATGTCTTCATATTTAACAATGCAAAAACATACATTTACATATAGAAATTATCAACATGTTCATATCAACTTTCGTAAGTCAAAAGTAATAAAATCTACTTGGCTGAGTGAAATTGAGTTTTAATGAGTTAAGTTATTGCAGTTAGAAAAATTATAAAAACTAATCGGAAAGCTTTTTAAAGAAACAGCAATCTGAACAGCACATAATACAAGTGTAGCTGTTGGTGATGTTATTGAATTCGAGATGACGAACAACGAACTTACCCAAATGCTTACATACAGCTAGATATATTTACCAAACAATCAATAAGTTAGGTTACGGCGTTCACACATTTTATAGATAAGTTAAGGAGCGCAAAGTATCAACATGGTATAGTGCAACATAGAATAGTTCGTTTAGTTGAAGTAGTTATAGCGGGAAATTATCCGGTAGGTTCAAGTAGTAACAATGAGAGATAATGAAACAATATTAATGCGAATCTAGCACAGACAGTATACATTTCATAAACTATTACTTAACTTGTAACTGCTCCTGAAGAAGAAATACTTTTGTTACAACTAAATACAATACAACTTTTGTTAGGTAATAGAATTAGCAAAAAAAGTTGAGACTCATCACATATTTATTTCACAAATATTTTGTATTGGTTGTTCTTTTCGTATAGCTGATGGTCTTTGATCGATTTGTGTAATTATACACTACTTACCGGCGTAATCTAAACACTTGATTAAAACAGAATCAGTCAAGGGGTTTTTATAAGGGATATAACGAAGAACTGGCAGTGCATATTCCAAAACGTAAATAACTATTTATTATGTCCATAAATTGATTTATTCTACCGCCCAACGATCAATGAGTGTGAGTCGAACACAGTGCTCAGCCAATAAATGCACAAACACCCTTTCCACGTGATGCAACGACTTGCTGAAAATTTCCAAAAAATCTGGACTGGCACAAACGCATTCACACATGCACGCAGAAAAATGTACAAAGGAATTCTTCGGTCCGGCGGATGGCAATGTTATTGCTGAGATGCAGCCATGAAAAATGAATTACTCTAGGTTGATTTATGGGAATGTACATTTGTTGAAAGTGTGAGCCAAAAATCAACCGTCACCAGAATTCGATTCTCCAGCACGCAGCGATCCATTTCCAGTGACGTTGTTTTGCGCAGCTGCCCTCGTGTGTGGCTGATGGAAACGCCTGAAAAGACTTTCCGGAAACAGACGAATGGGAAAATTGTGTTTTTCCTGAACTAAACTAAACTCTTTCAACCCTTCACAATGTCAAGAGATCATGGTAGCGAAAAGTGCAGTCTAGTGTCAACAGGGCAGCCGAAAGGCGACGTGTTGGCGGGTATGAATAATAGACGAAAGTGGAATGGAATCCGATGACAGTAGTTGGCCGTTATTCTAATTATTTTATCTAATAAACAATTCCAGCAAGAAATGGCCCCGGAGTCGTACTCGAGGGGTATATCGTATTGAGGTCTGCTGATGGGGTTGATTAAAGTAGTAAATCATTTGCTGTATTCGCTATTCGAATGTTGACATGGGTAGAGTTTAAGAAAAATACTGCACTGCTAAGCAAAGCAAAAGCAATAGCAAACTCATCCGAATCGAAAACTTTACGGAAAACGAAACTGATATCGCTGGCTACCACATCGAAACTCGAACATGCAATAATTAACCGTTGTTGATATATTGAGAAGATCACTTACTGCTTACCTTACTGAGGTCTTACTGGGGGGAATTTCTCTAAACTTTTTTTCATTATTTTCCAATGGGGCAAAATGTAAGAAAGTTTAAACACAGAATACCGAAAAAGGGTGAAATAAAGTCGAATTTTTGCAGCTTGTATCATGTCAGTATAGTTTATTTAATTTGTAGGAACTTACAGATCCGTATTATCAAATACTTAAATGGTTGCATTCTAGTGGTATAGTGTATCGCTTTTACCGTAATTATATCACGGAGTTTCGTTCAATATCCAATTCAAATTCAATACATATGAAGTGAAGTATGAATGTGTGTGGCTACAAACATCGTTCCTGTTTGGTGAGCAATGCAACGCAGCTAGTTTTGAACAAACATATCCGCAATAGAATATTCCGACGTGAGATGTTTGACTGGTGCTGATGTAGGAAACCTCTTATCATTATACTTCTAATCATTTTTAGTCGTATTCTGCAATGCATTCGACTCTAATTTATGAAAAGCATCGCCGTTGTGTACCTACGATGGCGGTATAAGATTATTGCTATTGTATTCACTAGTAGTAAGTAGTACTCCCGTTGTTAAATGTAACAAACCACATTTCTACCAATGTGTTACTCTCAGGGGAGCAATTCATATTGTTTGGAGTTGGCAGGGTCTCGAAAATTGCAGAAAACTTTCCTGATAACTAACTGCATGACGAAGATGAATTCTGTTTTACTGATCGTGGAGGTCGAAACCCATTGTCAAAGTCGAGAAGTACCGTAGAGACTTAATTTTGCACCGTTGGGAAGGAGCTTTTTGTGTTGCTGCGGTTTTGATGAAATCAATAACAATTCTTGTCTTCAATGACAAAAACAATGTTACTATTTCTCTATCTCAATCGTTCACGAAATGATAATCGTTTACACATCTACTCTGAGTACAAATAAAACATTAAGATACACATGTTGTTTGCGATAATCGACTTTTTTATCTTATTGTTTTATTCCTTATGGCCACGGGTGCATCATGTTTGTTCGTATTGCCTATCTTACCGCAAGCATTTTGACGATTTTATTGTCACCATCCAACGACCATAATTTTTATTCATCAATACGACCAACAAATACAAAACATTGAAAAGCCATTTTCATATTTGTTCAACCGTTTATGTTACTACAGAAGTACCAACACGTACAATTGTAACCATGTAACCATAAAGTCACACGTTAATAAACAAGCAGAAACAAAGAAGAATAAATAAATAATTATAGCCTTGTATTAAATAATATACTATCCAAATGTTACATTAACTTAATGTAATGTAGTTTAATTTATGGTTTTCTTTAAATTCTTTGGATTTTTCAATTTCTTGATAACTAACAATTATGATGCTTTTTGGATGCTTTGAAGATTTGATCTGTTTTGCATTATTATCTTTGCTCTTATCTGAAACATGTTATATGTTTTAGACTCCGCAATTGTGTACAGCATCTTTCCGAATTGAACATTTGTTTCATTTTGCTAAACAAGCAAGTTGATAAGTTGCAGAAAAATAGTTATCACTGTTCATACTATCGAATCTGTATTTTTTTTGCAAGAATCAGATCTTTAGAAGAGTTATGAACACCTGGTTTAGAATATGCCCTTTTCATAATCTATTTATTTCAAAAATCTCCATTTTCG
Organism: Anopheles bellator; assembly: GCF_943735745.2. NCBI lineage: Eukaryota > Metazoa > Arthropoda > Insecta > Diptera > Culicidae > Anopheles > Anopheles bellator. The sequence goes on from NC_071286.1 coordinate 48,299,841, forward strand.
ATTCCCGATTCTATACTGGAAATGTACAATGAAACGGAACTGGAAATTTAATGGGAAAAAAAAGATTTTAGTTGATCACTTTGATTATTTAATCTAATTCAAGCGGCACATATGGGCAATATAACAGTGGCCAAATAGTTCAAAACAAATTAAGATTCTTAAACTTAACTTATTCAGGCATGAGTGAAACAACCCCTCTTTATTTTTATATCTAGTGTTTGATGTGTGTGGGAACTATATTCACGCATTGATCGTGAGAAAGTGCCGTACTTCGATTTAACCACAACCACATAGCAGTAGCAGCACTTTTCCATAAATCTTCACAGCACCGACTTGATATAGAATTATTATGCAGCATCACTATGTCCTTCTTTAGAATCAGCATGAAATCTAACATGAGCTTCTGCATACAAAATTTAAACAAAATAGTTCTGCTAAAAACGTGCTGTGAAGTTTTTCTCAGACGTTTTCTGGGAGCATTTTCCCGGAAGATAATTCTATTTGGGAAGTCTTCTTTTGATCCGCAACGCTTCCCTTGGTTCACAACCAATGGTTTTCTGCTGAGGTTGTTTGTTCTTGAACCAAATTCACGCCTTACAATAACTCTACGTCAGTTTACTGCTCCGTAAAATGGTAGCATGGTAGTCAGTGAAAAATTTATGAGTCAATTAAATTAACATTTCTTGCATTAATCTCACCACGGTACTATATCTTTCAGATTATTGCACTAGTCTCACTAATATTGGCATCCGAAAACAAAACCATGATCTACTTCTGTTACTGATTTGCCCTCCAGCAGAATTTTATTTCGCTCATCTTCCGCCAATCGAACAAATTGTGAATGTAGTTACCAGATAAACAGCCTAGAAAACACTGCTTATACAACAAGTGAAAACAAAGCTATGTTAATTATTTCTATTAGTTACTTTTGAGTTACTTAAAGTTTTTCATTTTATTTTGGTAATAATAATGGTATTCGGAAAATCAACAAACCTTAATATAACCATAAATAAAGCAATAACAAATATCAGAGACTCTTTGAGACTAAATTGAATAGCGGAACATGACTCCGTTTAAAACGTTTTTCAAAATACTATTAGCTCGATTTGATGACTCAAAATACTACATCGAACCGTTCCTCACGCAACGTTTGGTATACATACCAAAAGCATACCTTTGAACGCAACTCTAAACCAGTTGACAAAAGCTTTAGCGGGCAAAAAACAACCATCAATGTGTGAAACAACAGAAGACGCAAAAGGTTAATCCAACTACACGAATCAGGAATCCAGTAACTGTATGTCGGACTATGCGCATTAGCGACTTCTTGTCTCAATTCGTTCTACACATTGCGCAGTGGCCATTTTCTAAAATGCTACGAAATAATAGAATACAGATATTAGCGTTTTGCTAATCATTTAGAAACAAATATTTCGCGAAGCGTGTTTTCCTCTCCTTTCTAAACTTTTTTTTCGTGTAATTTCGATACATTTATATGCGTTTAAAGATATTGATTGAATTAAACTGATGTTTTCTAATCCTTATTTATGATTTAATTTACAAATGATTTAATAAGATGTTATGATTTAATTTGAGGAACGGCTTGAACAAAACATTCGCTACAAACAAACACTCACGAAATATTGTTTTGTGAGACCTGATCGGTTCCATACTTTCATCCGATTACCAATCATACTTGTTTGTTTTATCCCTTTTGAGGACATCATGTCTAAACTTTCTTCTTGTCTATAATTTTCTCATTCGAACTGAAGCTATTCCATGATCATGAATCATACTTCGTAGGGATTCTCTTTAAACATCTTTTTAAATTGTACTACCTTAAGTTCTTTTCAGAATTATTGATTTTAGCGCGTTCCATCAACAACATAAAATCATTATTATTCATTTCGGCAAACCAGATTGACCATTGGAATGAGCAGATACAACATATTGAACATTGATTCGTTTCCTATGTATGGGCTTATTACCTGTCTCAACAGTGTTTACCTTTCTCGTTTTCTCCACTTTTTCGTAACCAAGGTCACCTGTTGATCGAAGCTGGCTGTCGTAATGATTCAATGTATCGTAATGTTCACATCGGTGGCTTTGCTTCACATCGATCCTTGATCCATGAATTGTACGCCGCCCGTTTTGTGACCATGGCTCACCGAAATACCCAATTCTTGTCTCTTTTGGATACACTTTCGTCCTCCATATTAAGTGCTGGCAGTAACAGTGAGGTACATGGACTGTATTTTGATTTTATGGTGTCATAAAACGGACACGTTTTCACCGTTTTTCGCATTCCGTATAACTATTACACAGTTCTTCTTTGATTCTAAGCTATCGCCGACTCATTCCCTTTCGTTCATAGTTGGATGTCTTTCTTTTCGGTCTATCGTTCTCCTCTCTCAGTCTTCCTCATTCTAACATTTCACTTTCTTTATCCAAATACACAACTTTTTGACTATTGGCTCAAATATATTTAGTAACCTTTATTTCTTTTATATTTTGTATTATATTTAGTAAAAAAAATCATCATAAAAGTATCAAAGTATCATCATGTATTTTGTCTTTTCATTTTCAAATTTCTAAAATCATTCCAGAAATGCAGGCAAAGTTTCGATTAGTATATAATTCATGTTAACAAATATTACTGCAATTGATTATCAGCGAAACGGACGCCCAAGTTGTTTGTGATCAATGGCTGGGTGGTCTCATTATCTGTCGAGTTTTTATCACTGACAGACGTTTCCGCATGAAAGTTGAGCACAGGGGTCAAATTTTGGGATCGCTTTAACTGCTACGGGTGAGAGTAGAGCACAAGAACAGATGCTCAGCAAAAGAACGACGAAGAAATCTCCTTTCATTGTAACAGTCGCGGCACATACCATCCCAACACACCTTAACGCCGGAATGTTCGGAATATCAACAGTTGTTCAATAATTAATTTTCAGTAATTATCATTCCGTACTTATAATATTCTCTGCGTAGATGTTACGTGGCACCGTGGAAGTAGCATACGAATGTTCATTTTCTGTCGAGCTGTGTGAGTGTTACTTTAAAACATTAGAACGTTTGGCTTCATTGTGACCAATGGGATGTGTGTTTGGTAGCAGGGAATGCCGAAATTACTTGTGGCAGTATTGCTGTGCCTGTTATTAAGCTCCTTTCCTTCGCATGCCATCGTTGCTAGCTAGGCGTAGGAAGTGCCTCATTCCCGGTTTTGAAAAGTTTGCTGTCGTACCGACGCACCAGCAGGACGAACCAGCATCTCCACTGAAGACTTCGTGGATGCGAAATTTCTACGCAGCCGAGCAAAATCTGTCGCAATTTTTATTGCACTGGGTATATAGAGCAGTGTCTGAAGAAACTTACTTTTCCTGCGGTTCTGAATGCACCATCAAAATTCTCGCCCAGATTCTATCCTCTTTGGGCTCTTCTTTAGGTCAGCGTCGTGTAAAAAAATTGCATGTATTCTACAACTAAAATTTTATTCACGATGATTTACGACTGTTTTCCTTTTTGACACAATTTTTTGTGGCTGGGTATGAGTTTCGGGTCCTTTTTACCTTTGGTTGCCTCCAAGCTTGTTCTGAGTTTGTTAGGTTTTGGTCGTTTTTTACCATGCACGAGCCAGCTTACCTTCCGCATTTGGACTCTCAGTGTGCGCAGCCTTCTTCAAAGAATATGTAATTTATGAGGCTAAGCTTCCTCGGCTCAGAGTCTCAGGAAGGAGAAAATACCGCAGCGAAATGCTGTAAACAGCAGAGTTAGCGTAGCATACGCATCTTTCACCACTGGACACCATTAGCTCTATAAGTTGGCTGGTAGAACTTTTAAAGCATAATGACCCATATATTTATTCGAATTCTAGCTTGTAAATGCTTCATCATAGTGTCTCGAATCTCGAATATCATTAACAATAGAACATCCCTTGACAATTCCACACACACCCTTGCAACCTGAAAATTATTATTAGTTGTACACTGTACATACAATTCTCAATCAAGTTTGTGAATCTTTAACAATGATTAAAATATGATACATAATAATATGGCAGTGCTGAAATAGATGTGAACGTTCTACCACGGCCTTTCACTATTCTAAACACAATAATATCTTTCGCAATAATTGTTTTAACGGGTTTGCGAAAAAGCGAGCTTCTACTTCTTGGTAAGGTCCGGAACAAACCAAAACGAAGCGTACGAAACAACTGCATGACGATGATGAGAACGTATTGATTCCATATGACAGATATGCAAATATTGACACATTTCATCGTGTAAGACAATTGTACCGTTTGCTGCCGTGACCCACCACCGGCGCTGGCCGACTAGTTTGGCGTCTTGACTTGCAAATTGCGCTGCTAAAAGTGCAAAATTGGTCTTGTTTGCGCAACGCATACAGAACTAAGAATTCTTTCAATCGCCCGCACACACGCCACCGCAAGCAAAACAAGAATAAAAAATCAAAAGCAAACAAACTAAAAAAGAACTCAATAACAATAAATCATTATACACAATTCATCTTCTCACAGGCACCTCATTCATTCCAGTCCAGACACTACTGCATTGAAGCCGGACATAAAACATTCTAAATATGAATATAATCACCTGCTTCGCACTGCCTTTTCCATGCTTACCCCTTTCGAGTTGACGCGCTGAGGCAAACTGAAGTTGACCGCCCTCAACGGTATACCGGCTCTTGCGCCGACGGACAAGTGCGCCGCGCCCGCGCCCGAGAAGAAAATGCCAAACGATTTTAATTACGCATTGTTGCCGAGATTCGCGAAGTGAATTAAAATGCTTGTCACCGGCAATTTCTAACGTGGTCGCGCTCTTACTCTTGGCCACGCGTAGCACCCGGCTCAGTTGTTTATATATTTAAGCAGCGTCGGTGGGTTCGCTAAAGGACTTGGCGCAATTCGCAAATATTACTTATTCAGCTGCAGTACCATCGCGAAGCATATGTATTTGCCAACCGGCCGCCTTTTATACTCTTGGCAAAGTTGCCCCAATGCTTCAATATGGACACATTGGTGGCAAGCGATGGTTTGTTTAGTTTGCTCACGTAATTACTTAATTTGGTTAGTGATAGTTCATGCGAATAACAAATATAAAACCATGCTCCGGCAAATCAGCTTATCAATCATGTTCAATCAAAATGAGCTTGCTCATGAGCTAGATGATATGTTAAAGAACATCAGTGCGATCAAGCGATTTGCATATCGCATGATATGTGCACGGATAATATCGTGCACAAGACCTTAGTAGGACATAAAATTTGGCACCCAACACGTAAACCTTTGTTCGACCTGAGAGACATTCAAGAACATCGTGTTTTTATTTATTTAGATTAAAATACATACATAACATACAATAATACACACACAATTCAAAATATTACATAATTCTCAAATTTTATTGTGTTATTGGTTTAACTGCTTTTGAAACGAACTTATTGAACTGAACAAGATTTACATTTTTTAAATATAATTATAGAACACAATAATTATATTGTCATCCTACACATAAATACTACATTGTAACGAAGATCACGAGTCTGGTGTTGTTTATATTGTTGAAGAAGTCTTTATTGTGCCACTGTGCCATACCATATATAGCAGATTTTTTTGCATAAGTACTACTTAACATGAAATTTAAATTTAAATTACTAAACATACTACTCTACTGTTCTAAACTGTTGGCATCTAGCGTTCGTCTGTAAGAACTCGGAACACCTGGTAGAGTAAAATCAAATTTAAAAATGCCGCCGGCATTATTACCTGCAAAATGGTGTAAAAGGCCGCCAGCCACAGTGCGTAGGAAGCTGCGGCCATAATAGGAAGGCAAATGTTTTTTCCTCCTTGCTCAAAGCAGATGACAATTGAAGTCTCGTGATTATTATTACTAGTACAGATCATCTTACAATCCACTCAATGAAGCGAGTAAACGGACGGCCTCCACCAGAAATTCTTGTACACAACTGTCGTAACAATTATTAGAACGATCTGAAAATCCTTTTAACTGCGGATTGACGACGCCATAATTGCTCTTGCTCGTCCCTAGCCGCCTCTGCCATCTCGTCACGACACGTGCTCGCATATCTCACTAACACACTGGTCTGTTAGACTTTCATTCAGCCGCGAGGATACGAGGATACGCATGGTCCCTTCCCGATACGATAAGCGGCCAAGCCAGCAGAGAGTCCTGGAGAGGCTGGCCGTGCTACCATCCGTGCAATGGTAGCTACACTGAATCTCAGTCCTTTCGTCCTTTTCGTCCTTTTCGTCGGGGGTCAAGACCACACGTACACATTCACGTGGCAGCGCTTTGCTCTCAGTTCTCATCGTAAATTTTCAAGCGGCCTTTCTAGCCGCTCACACAATCGAAATAACTCACAAACCGCGAGGTACTCACCAATTGAGGAGAATTTGACCATCGGCAAGAGGCGGACACTTTTATTGCCGTCGCGTCATCGGAGTACCTCTATCCTGGTCTTACGAGCCTGATTTACGAGGCGATTGACGTACTTGCTGTCCTTATTATTTCCCCTTTTGCGACGGCATCGTTGTGTTGGTGTTCGCTGTGAACATAAAGTATTCTTTCAGCCATAAAGCATTTTAATACTTTCTCTCAAGCCCCGAAACTTTGTTCCCTTCTCTCGTATTTTCGCTCTCTCTCTTTGATCATCTCTCTCTTTCTCTATCTCGCCCCTTCTCTCTCTCTCTGCTTTTCCTACTCTCTTTCTCTCTCTCTCTATCCCTCTCTCTCGCTCTCTCTGCTTCGATTCATATGCCAACAATGTTTGGCCACTGAGCTCCCGAACCAAACAGAGATCAGTATCCCTGCGAATGCTTACTGAAAAGTACCAAGCTGGCCAGTAGCTCGGATCGAAAGTGAAACTAGAATGAACATTGCCGCCGGTCCTGGCGGCATTTGGCGAGACAGTTGTCGTGAATGACAATAGTCTTTCGATTTCACATCTAAGACGTAGCAATTTCTCGGCTCCCCGGCTTGAAAGGGGGACAAGTACCCACGAATCACTTCCACTCCAAGTCTACTGTGCCGAGCGTTGAATTAGTTACAAACGTTTGGCAATATTGTTTGGTGAGTGACGTATGCTTATTTTTGGTTTTTCTTCACGTTGCCTCCCAATGGTGACAATTCATACAATATTCACGATCATACCCGTACTGTCACCTTATGCTGGTGACAGTTTTAACTAATTATTCCCGAATTTGCATTATTAATTTATTACTCATCGTACACACCCACACCCGTCGAAGTATGCCGTGGTTCGCCCGGAACAGGCGGAACACCTGATGTGATTAAAGAATCGTAAAGGCGGCCGCACGTCTTAAGGCGCCGTACTCTTTGCGTGTAGAAACGGAACAGAAATCTGTCACGTGTCCAGCGTGGGAAGGCATAGTGGGTCGCTAATCAATAAGAAACGATCAACAATCAAAAGAAAACGCCAAGTATTCCAAAAAAACTACGCTTTAACATATTTTCTTTGAAATTGTTTTATTATGCGCGAGAATTTGATTTAATGACTTCATTTCGCGCGATCAGAACTCAATTCATGCTGGATGACATGAATAATGGATGTACAGATCCCGTTGCTCTGAGGGGCCGATCTTGGAGCTTTGTGGGTTTGGCCGAGCACACCGTTGGATTGCCCTTTGTGTTATTATTTCACGTTCCCCTCGGGTTCGCTTCGCCAACTATTTCCTCAATTTCAAAGTATAGCCTTTTGTTCTTCCCGTTTCTCCACTATTTCGGAGTTGGGTGCGAAGTTTGGCATATTGTGAGTCGCTTTTTTGATTGAATGATTTATGATCCGTAATGGACTGCGAGAGTCGCGGCCCTTTAATCTTAAATGTTTTCGATTAAGTTGAGATAGCCGAACTTTACCACTATCCAAATGACAATTTCATGGAATGCAACTGTGACAGTAAGCCCAAAAAAACGTTAATGGGTTTGGATGGCTCACTAACAATGAATGGGTACTATTTTCTTACTACTTGACCAGTTTAGCTTTCTGTCTAGTTATTCTGCTAGATTGAATGAACCAATAGCTAAAACTACAATCACAAATGTATTTTATAAATTTTTAATAAAATATATTTTTCAATGTATTTCATTATTTTCAATGAGCATTTGTCTGCGTCGAATTTGCAGACGTTTTAAACGCTCCAAACATTGAAAGATGTTTGCTTAAGGATTATCGGATCCCTGTTACCATAATTCTTTACCGATATGCATTATAGTGTCCACATTTGCAAGTTGAACAATATAACAGCAGCAAGCCAAATGGCATACACAATTGAGTGATAATCTTCTAGAGCGTAATGTCAGCGGTCAGCAAACATGCATAACATGTTTTAATGCCTCCAATTAATGGCGAACAAATCGCTGGCGCTTATTCAAGCAAAGCTGTACTTATTTACCACGTTATGTTTTTTTTTTGTTATTTCTACGTTGTCTTGAACGTGTTCTTTTGATTGTTGTTTGCACCGGAAGCACCGTTGGTTCAGAACATAAGGATAAACCTAACAGTATAGCGTCGAAACCCATTGATTTGATCTCGTTTTGCGCCACGCAAAAACACATTGTAAGAGAGAGAGTCGTTTTTCATTGTTTCTACCCCTTTTCCCATTTGGTACTCTTTTCTTTGAGTATGCATTAGTGGCAATATGACAAGAATAACAAATTAAACAAACGATTAAACGATTTAACGAAACACAATTTTTTATTGATTTTGTGGTCCGCTACAAATTGGGGCAATGAGAATATTTAGTAATAGCTGCAGAAACTGATGCAAGAATACAGAATATTATGATCCCGCCAAACAAAGATGCATTCATACATGTAAATGCAGTGTTGCAACGATGTTTTTTGCGGACAATGTACATTAGTATTTGTTCATAAAAACCAAAAAGTAAATGTGAGGAAAAATGTGGGAGTATTAGTACTGTCCCAGCAATTGCTAGAAGAATATCAAAGTGTTATAATAAACACATGGTTGAAAGAATTGGATCACACTGTTCGTATCTAAGCCCGTTTTTTATCTATTTCACAATCACTTTTCGTTGTTTCTTTAATTATATGTGTTTGGGCATTTTAAAGCAAACTTCAACGGCGGTAATTTCATAAAAGAAGTGAAATGTGAGGAATCATAAGTATGAAAATGAAATGTTTTACTAATCTTGTACCGTTATTCTATTCGCGTAAAGTTTTACATTTATTCTTATACTGATATTTGCTTCATCTGTAAGTCTGCTCAAGAATTTTTATTGTAGTTGAAAATTGTTAACCTCTGCGTTTTTTCCGAACTTTGAACCAAAATTGAATTAGCAAAGTAAATGCTATGTAAAATTATTTTGAAAACTCAGCGTACAATGCAAAGTTCGTCGACCAACTCGAGAGAGATTCCAAAGGGAGTCGGAACATGGCAGCAAGAAAGAGCAAAAGCAGTTCCACAATGTCGGGCAAAAATGACGAAAATCATCTAGTAAGGTGCAAGAAGATACGAGGAACTGGAAGTTGGTGGCGATCAAAATGCTTGGGAAACATAAAATGAGCTGAGAAAACGTGCCAGACTCTTCGGCTCGGTATCCACGGAATCCAGCCAGGCGATTCGCTTCGTTTCGCTTTCTATATTTTGTGCCCTTTCGAACAGCGCGTCTTCGTGGCCGGGCCGGCAGAAGTAAAAAAAATCTCAAATAAAAATTGCCGACACACTCTCGCAATATATCTTCCAGATCCTTCATAAATCACAATGTAATCCCTCATGCTGTACGAAAAATAATGTATAACAGCAAATATTGTATCACACACAAACTTCTGCCCCATTCTTGAACTCGATCCTCTCGAGAACCCGTCCCCCTGCGACCTATCTCGCCAGCCCCGAGCCGGCCGGCCGAGGGCGACCAATCGTTGTGGGTGCGTATTTTCGACATTTTCGGGAAAACACCTTTGAAACCGACCCCTTGTGCCACCCACCCAGCTGCCTTCCGCAGCAAACAAATCCATCGTGGGCCCCGTTTACTGCTCGAAACTCGACCCCACAAAAACCGACGAGGCACACATACCAACAATGGGGGGACTATACACCGAATGACGGCATATAACGGATGCTTTCTTTCTTCGCCGGCACTTCCCATGCCCTCAGCTGTGACGAGCTTCGTGCGACTCTGGGTCTCGGGAGCCCTTTCCTGGAGGTGTTCCAGATGCTGCGCTGCCCGAGAAAGCGGCCCGGGCCGGGCTACTGGCGCTCTTGAAATTCTGGCCATCCATTTATTTTGCACCTCCGCCACACCTCACTCTGCCCGCGAGTTTCGAGCCTGTGTCAGGCTATAAATATTGTACCACAGCTTGCTATTTATTCACAACCATCAGCATCACTATAGGAAGAGACGGAAAGAAAGCGAGAGAACCTTGTGCTGCTCCTGTCCTGGGAGTTGGTGATACTAGCCTCCAATGGGTTCGGTGCAATGGGATAGAAAATTTCTCTTAATTTCCTGTGAACACTTCCTTCGGCAGGCATGTCCTAATGACCAAGAAATCGAAGGGATACGACGCAGTCTCTGCGAAGGATATTCGGCTTTTTAAATTTGCCTAACGTTAGCGTAGAACCTTGACCACCTGAGCGTGGCTGGCGGCAACCGTCATTACGATCTGCAGCGTGACGATGATTACGGCCGGCACCGGAGAGTCGCCCCACGGCGTGAGCCAATAATTGGAGTTATTATCCCACCGAATCTCACCTGCTGCGATGAAGCAATTAATGTATGCTGCCTGTCGTGTTATGGTAGCCAGCTGCCTCTCAGCTAGAACGAACGTCGTCACGTACGGTGTGTCTTTCCTCCGTGCAAAGTCCTCTCATTCATTTATTATTTTCTAAAACGCAGAGTCGCAATTGGTAAAGACAATAAAGTCCATCAAAAGTGTTGCAGTGTCTTTGTGAAGCATCTCGAATTCTTCTTTTACGACTGTTGAACTTTGCTAAAAGGCGCTGTTTTCAATCAGTCAAGAACAATCTGAAATTCTGATCGTATTAACGTGAATTAAGAACTCGAGACAAGTGCGGTAGCATTTAAATTTTTCTAGCATTCTTCTAGCACGCATGATGCTTTTGGTGTTGCTAACTTTCCTATCGATGCTCACAAAGCGAATATTAACGAAAGGCATTTAGTTTCACAATAAATTTAACGAAATACATTTCTTTTATATTGTGTTTAACAGTTTTTCAAGGGCGTTGGGCAATCTTTCTTAGAAAACCTGTCCGTTTCATACCTGCAGAAATACATTTAACTCAAGATTACTTTTGGTTTCGATCGTTCGTGCGCCATTAAATTTAAGGTCGCTTGGGCCAATCACTGCAGGTTTGTGTAGCAACCTGCACTCACCGAGTAAAGACAAGTGCTTTGAAGAAAACTGTTTTGGCAATGTACACAGCACGTTCCAAGGATACGATTACATAACAGTTTGCAATTTTGCACATTCTGCAATTCTTACCGAACCTATTCAAGGTTAAAACCATATAATGACTTAGGCTTAGGTACCTGAACCGACTCACGCCTTGTGCATAGACCTTCAGGTTGCAAACAATCGGATGAATTTGCTCAGAATTCCTTTCTACAAGTTCACATAAAGGTCCGCAAGAAGGTGCATATTAATAAAAATTATTGGTATTGCACCGGCCCAGGGCCAGAAACACAAGACACAAGAATTTTCTACGAATGCAAACGCAGCGTCGTTGTGTGTTTTTTTACATAGGCTAGTTGGAGTGGGAACGGTTGTGTTTCGTTTCGAGCCTTGGCAAGATTTGACAGAGAGACAAATGCGGTCAAATCCACAAAAGTCGGCTACGAATTGAATCAACCAGACAAGTGCCCAAGCGTCGCCTGCGTTCGGACGATGGCTTTGAATTCCCTGGCAAGGTAAAAAAGCATCCGAGAATGTTGTCACACAAGATGATTTATGCTAAAACGGTGATTTATTATCAAAACAAGCGAGAAGAGGAAGAGAATCCGTAGCGACGGCTTACAAAGACGGGGCGATTATGTGGTTGTGGCCCAAGGAACAGCACAGAATTGGGCTTGAGAGACACAAGCAAGGTCTCATAAGCCATCCAGAATGGTAGTGCCAAGAAAAAGATATCGCACTAGACTGGACACAAGGATATGGTGGCCGGTGCTGGTTGACCAACGTATCCGACGCGATGCTAAACCATCTTCAAAGACAAAGTTTTGTGGTGCGGCGAAACAACGCAAAGCTGTGTCGTTCGTTTGGGGCCAGACAAGGATCACCACCAAGAAGAATGATGAAGATGGAAATAAATCACAACACCTTTCGCCGCTGTTTTGTTCTACAAACGAAATGAAAGTTCTAAAGCAACGAATGAACCTTAATTCATGAGTAGAGTACGTCGGTTTTTAAAGTATGTTTTGTTGTGTCAACGATATAATTAATCCAAATCTTAGAACCATTCCAACCACACAGCTCAAACCTGTTCAAAACTAGTTGTAGATATTAGGTATTAAATCTAATAAAAAAATCTGACGAGACGAGCGTTGCTTTATATTCAAGTGTTCTTCAAAAATACGTTGTGTTCGTCGTAGTCCTGCATCGACATGCAAGTAAATAATAATAATGATAGTAGTCATGAGTGTCATCTTAACTGACAAGAAACCCAACTCCATAACGTGTAGGGGTTTGCTTATTTCGTAAGCTCAGCAAAGTAACCGGAGCATCCACCAGACCAGCCGCACGAAGACCACAATACCAGGCTTAGTACATCCGCATGCTCAGCTCATTTGGAAATATGTGAACATGTCATAAAACGAAAAGACATGTCATTGCCTCTAAACCTTTTCTTGTTTAATTTTAAATTGCCTGACGTATCCAAAATCCTTCGACATTCATTCAAATGAACATCATTCAACATGGACAATGTGATAAAACAACAACAACTTTTTATAAGCGGTCAAGTCAGGGTCGCAACGTCTTAAGATGTTGTTCAACGTCATAAAGCTGGCGCTAAAGCCTCAAGATCATGTTTCCGTGAGTCTAGCCACAGACAAATTTATGCAAGATGCGACACAAAATGTCACATTTTGTTGCATGTCAAGAATATTATAATTGTGACTTTTTTCAAACAAGCTATGGTTACAATACAAAGAACCAAACTAGCACATTCTACCTATTTCATATCATAGTCCACTTCCATCAAGATATGTTTAGCGGGAAATGTATTTCAGTAAACGTTCCAATCACTATACTTTGTGCCTATTAGCTGAGCTTTGTTCCTAGCATTGCATATAAAAATGTAAATACAAATAATAATGTATTGTAGTTTACTTACTTTAATCCTTTTTTTATTTTAAAAATTTTGTTAAGAAATAATGGTAATTGTAACAATTGCTCAACAGTAAATTTTCTGTTTTTCACATTTTTGTGCACTTCAAAATTCTACTGAGGGGAATAAATCATTTGCGAAAAGTTATTTTACATATACTATAGTACTTGTATATACACGCCTTTCAAACAAGAACAAAGTGATTATCACTAAACAATGGCTGTCAAGGTAAAAATTAATAAATGCAACACTTTTTGATATTTTTGACATACGAAAAGTGAAAAATATGTCCAAATGGATGTAATACATTTTCGACATTTCTGTAGTTTTTGCGATTTGGCTACTTCTTTACCAGGTGTTTATTGCAAACCGATTTTAAATGTCAATTTGATTCGATTGGAATTTCATAGTTTGGTTTCCGGCAATCAACGGCTGACCACCAACGCCAATTTTCCACGTCAAAACACTCACGATTTTGCAGCCGTCGACACCATTCCGAACTGTCCTGAGTGATGATGATCCGTAGGAAGTTACAATAAATTTTCATTAAATTTACGCGACTGAAAGGAAAATTTAGCACGCGAACGTGCTCACGGCAATCTACCAAAAGACCTTTCTTCGTTGTCCATGCATTCAATGGCATTCGCCGCTAAGAAAACTACGGAGACCGGTAGCGCTGAGGGAGAACAAAAAAGAAAAAAAGATATGCTCTGAAAAGTTTTCTTCAACAAATAATAAAACTTTGCTCTATAAATTTCGCGGGCTTTATATTTCTTATGGCAGTGTCTGTTGGAAACGGGAAGACGTCGGAAGGAGTCGATCTTGAGTGGCCAGTAGCGGGTCGATAGTAGCGAGGAAACACGGCGAGAGAAACAAACTTTGCCTTCAGTCATTACTCTTCGCCATTTATTTTTCTTGATTAATCTCGATGAGCATAAATCAGAAGCAGTGGTGAGGATTCCCTTGTCTCGGAATTTCGATTGACGAAATAAAGCCATTTTTGCCAACGGCGAGTCCCATCCTTTCGGCGGTCCGCTGCTTTCGCTAGGCCGTGTGATTGTAATCGTCCCAATCGACCGACAAGCCAAACGGCCAAAATAGAAACCGTATTCGAATATGAAAACCACAAATGACAACCCACACTAGTACCACTGATATATTCAATCGCTATAAGATAGATCCTAAGTTATTGGTTTCCCCGAGCTTCTTCTTCTTCGGCTTCAGGCTTTAACGAGACAAAGGCCCTTGCAAGGAGCAATCATTTTCAAATTAAGACTAATTCTCTTTCACACTCGGTTCCTGCCGCCCTTCCGCGGCCTGGTGCGCCCATTCCGTTCTAAATTCATCACTCCACCCTCGGGAAAGATAACTTCACCGAAAAACGCGAGAAGCAAAGAAGAATGTCTGCGTTGCCATGAAAAATGGCATCATCCGCAAGATGGAAAACGTACCGGTGTTCTTATTTATGCAAATTTTAAATTTTAATGAGTTTGTAATTTAAAACGTTTTTCTTCCTTAGCCGACAGCAGTTGCAGAGCCGATGGGGTTTAACGAGACGAAGGCTGCGGCCGAGCCAACTGATTCACATGCGCACTTTTGCCCGTTTGCCGAATAATGAAGAAGAAAATATGTCGCGAAAGGAACGGCCACGAACGTGTCCGGTAAGGAAGAAACGTGTTTACGCGTGGGGGTGAACGGGTGCGTGGCGGACTTTCCCTTTCATTGGCGGAGAAACAAACCCCGCTAACGCTAAGACTGAGAATATTTTCGCTAGAGCGACCCGGGCTGGAAGGGCCGAGAAAACGTGTTCCCCGGAAAAATCGTTTTCGTGGTTTCAAAGTGTAAGTGTATGTGTGTTTGTGTGTGGCTTTGCTACTGGAAACGGAGATGCTGCGGCAGTGTATGCGTTAGTCCACCAACACTGCGGCGCAAGAGAGCAGGAAGCCAGAAGATCTTCAATCCAAGGGTTAGGTTGGTTGGGAGGAAGTTGGGTAACGCGATTCGGGCAGGTGAGTTATAAATTACACCGCCTTCCGCCAGCTCGCACGAACCAGATTCCTGCCGGTATCATTATGCTACTCGGGGAAAACTGTGGTCGAGCTTGAGACGATACTGTGACGTGCTCCCATTGTGCTGGATTCTCTATACTAGATCCGCTTTCCAGAGATTTTCAGAGAGACCTATTTTTCTTTCTATTCTTCGTTTAGCTTACCTTAGTCCTTTTTTGAGAAAAGTTTCTTTCGTGCTTTAACATTGTTCTTATTCGTACTTTTTACCTTTGAGCCATGCGGTCTAATCTCACTTACGTCTGCTTCACTCCGTTAGCCCATCAAGTTTACGGCTCGAAATTTGATTACTCGAGTAATTAATTTGAATTAATTAAATTTTGAGCTGTTTCACGTAGCACGGATGATGTTGGTCTCCAGCAGACGGTTAACCATTGATCTTAGAACCTCAATACTAGGTTGGCAGGGATCGTGTATCATTTTAATTGGATCTTCCCGCAGGCCCTGCATGCGTATTTCACACATCATTGGCCATGATAAAAGACTGCACCCAACGCTGAGGACCTTTTTGAAGGAGACGTTTTTAGTTTAACTCCATTGTGGCCCACTATCAGTTTGCAGTAATTTCGTACACAAGGTAAAAATACTAATTGTCAGCAAACAAAGTAAAAAAACAAGTTATGCTGCACAAAACAACGTTTTACATCAAATTTATTAAACGTTTGCAAGATATGTTGACAGATCAACTTTGATTGTACCTACGGTCAGACTGGGGACAATCGAACATCGGCATACAAACGGTTCCGGTGTATTCCAAAATTACAAAAAAATCATCGTATAAGCATTACGGGCACGAATGAAGGTAGTAATTCTTGGTTCAACCGAGCTTTGCGGAACTGAACTACTAACGAAATCTGTATGTCACCATGGCGTAGTAAATCAGTAACAATTTCCCCTATAAAAAATCCACCGATAATTCGAAGTCAAGCTCAATGATAATGCCTTAAGAGCCTCCATGAGCATTCAATGCGTCTCAAAAACCACTAATTGCAATGGAAAATAATTCTTTTCTGGTTGTCGTTTGAAGGCATCAATTCTTGTCAAGTAAAGTTATGCAAAGTTTAATGAGTTTATTCGATTGAGAAATTGATTTCTTTGGAGATTGTGTTCGATATTTGTGCAAACAAAACAACTCCACTGTTCTTTCAACTCGTACTCTTAACTGAGGTATACGATCATAGGCTTTTCGGAATTCATAAGGCTTGATCTTAAGTTCATTTTGTATTTGCGGTCGGATATTTTGATTTCGTTAGCTATGTTATCTGCTAGAGGCTCGGCGCCAAGTCTGTGCGTCTCGCTCAAGCTTGCGATCCATTTCGGGCAGTGTTGCCGTTTTGTTCGTCTACGTCTATAAGTTTAGTGATGGTGGCAATATCAATCTGAAATGTTTAGATACGATACACAACTTATCTACATATTTTTAGGTGACGTAGCTAACAAAATATATATTTTGTGATTTTCCATTGAAATATCGAACTCGAGCTATCGTTCGAACTCCTTTCGAATAGTTTTTTTTACTTGAACTGAGAGACAAATGCTGTACACCATCCAACCAACCACAGGGTTGGATAGATATAATTATTTGAAATTATAAGGAAGTCCATTGGTCCAACCTCGTGGTATTTATATATTTTTATTTACATCTGGATAGTAATTGTATGGGTAGAACAATTTAATGATGATGCAAGATAATTATACAGTCAATATTAGCTACGGTGAGCGAGCCATTTTCCTATTCGGTTCACAGGCTAAAGAGTTTTCTAGAGTTTTTAATGTTTGCTGGTGCTCGAGCTCGTCTAGAAGCGGGTAACGTAAAGATTTCTTTCAGTTTTCCCAAAATTTGTAGGGAAAGGCGTTAGGGAACGAACAGATGGGTAAACCGCACGTAATTGATCAATTCGATTGAATTTAGTTCATAAATTACTGGAATACATCACCAAACCTTATTCTCTAGAGAAACAAACGGCGATGAAACAGAGGAAACACGCCGTATATGTTTGCTCTTGATTGCTCCTCTTCGTCTGTATTAGACGCTTTATGTCCGCCATCGCACCCTTGACACACGTGTACGCACCGGGCAGTACAGGTCAACCCAAAACTAGCCCTTGCAGCGTCTTATTACGGTACGCCGCGAATAGGAAGCAACAAGAAAATGTCGTGGAAAATATAGACGAGACAGGTCCTCTTTGGTACGTCTTCAAATGCTTCTGGCTTGGCTCTCGGACTTCGGCTGCTTGAGGTTTGGTGGGTGGATACGAATGAAATACGAAACATTTGATGAAAATGCTGTGCTATGCGAGTTGGTGCGTCGAACTGAGCGGAGTCCGACGGCGGCAAGAATGTGGTGCCCAAGAAGAAAGATAAAATATGTCAGAAAAAGAAAATTGCAAAGAACAGCGATAAATTTTCATGAGAAAGGAAGATCTATTGCTGATACTTCTGGCCGCGAGAACCGGCCATTGAGGATGCTGC
This sequence comes from Anopheles bellator, assembly GCF_943735745.2. Classification (NCBI taxonomy): domain Eukaryota; kingdom Metazoa; phylum Arthropoda; class Insecta; order Diptera; family Culicidae; genus Anopheles; species Anopheles bellator. The sequence continues at coordinate 48,317,747 of NC_071286.1, forward strand.
GCCACTGCCTGAGGGCGAAGATATGCCCAGAAAATGTGATTGTAGCAGCAGGATCCTGTGGGGCGTTTCACCCAGCGCCAGCATCGCCTCGAGGGTATCTGCAGGACTTTGTGAAAATGCTGTCCCTCTCTCGGTATGGTTCAGACGCAAAGGAATGAAAGAAGAAAATTTTGCCAGCTAAGGACTCTGGCAAGGGGGTGCCAAAAATAGCGAGATGAAACCCTCACTGCATTGATAAGGAAAGCGGCAGTACAGTAGCGGGCAGGCATGTCTTAAAAGAAAGGAATCGAATTGGATGAAAATCTACCCAATGAAATGCGAGGCAAAGAAGCAAAATTATTGGAAAAAATCAACAAATATATCACGTTTGCTTGACGTGGCGTAACAATTTTATTTCAAATTTATTCAAGATCGAGACTTATTATCATAATGCTGATAAATATGGATGCAAGCCAATGTGCCAAAAATATATAGCGCACAGAAAAAGTTTCGCTATATCGCCCGCCCGTTAGAGTGAAAGGGACATTTCAGCATGCCGCTGTCCACAGCGAAGGCCGGAATACACGAGACCAGAATAAAGATCCGGAAGTGAAAAGAAATTGAGTGCTGAAACGGTGGACAGAAGTCATTCGGCACCAAAGGCACCATTGAGGAAAAGTTATGTAGTTGACTACAAATATATGCATGGGAAACATACATACAACATGCGAGGGATGGCAAAAATGAACTTATCAACTAGTTACGAATTTGACATTCGAAACGTCAAGCCATTGGTGCCATACGATTCCTAATGTCGTTTATGTAGAAAAAACAGATCAAAATATGAAAAACTGAACGCATCACTGAACGGACTGAACTATCTATTTATTTTGTGTATTTATAATGTATTTTTTATATCTTTCCAAGGTACTTTTTTATTGAAACATAACGAGTTGCGATTTGCAATAAACAGTATCATTAAGTAATAAATTTTGGTAACCACATCAACGAACAAATAGTTTAATAAGGTTAAGGGTAATACTTCTTTCATACAATTTGCCCTGAATTTCAAGAACGATAATCTAGATCTTCGATGCGGCTTTGTGGCGCCATGTTGTTTATCTACGTTCACACTCGGCACATCCCGGGCAAACCAGAACAATTTTTTTTCTACATTTTTCTATGCCGTCCTTTTATCCTGATCTTTCTCCTTTGCTTTGATCCTCTCTACTTCTGGCCATCATTATTCTTCATAATGTATCCGGAGTTTGATATTAAATCAAAATATATTACAATACATCTGAGGTGATTTATATCATTCATATCGTTCAAACATTCAAGAGGCCTGTTAGAAGACCGACCCGAAGAGAATAGTAACCTAAATCTTTACCTTCTTCCATACTGCTCATCTTTCTTTCTCTTTTTCTCGTGCTTTCACTGCCTGTTCCGCTTTTCTCTCTTTCTTTCTCTCTCTCTCTCCCCCTCTCACTCTCTCTCGCTATCTCACTCTCCCGTTGTATTTTGTGTCATTTCTCCAATAGTCAGTTCTCTACACATTACAAGAAGACAAATCTTTCGTCCATCTCGCTGCCCTTTCTGCTTTCTGTAGAATAGTACCTTCGTTGCTTTGCCTTCTTCATCATTTACTCAGCATATACCGCACACGCGGATCACGCAGCGTCTCTGCCCTTCACTTGTGAGCGAAAGAATATATCTGTTTTCATTATCAGTGGTAATAAATTATACAGGATGAATCGAGACGGAGGTCCGCTTTATTCACGCATACTCACGCGTTCTCGCTTCATCAAAGGTTTCGTACAGCTTTTTTCCTGTTCAAGGAGACCCACAGAGAATCGCCGTCGTATCGTGGATTCTTCATATGGAAACTTTTTGGCAAACATTTTTCACGAACGGTCCACTGCATCTATTTATGACGGGCAAGATTAGAAGTTCCTAATTCGCGTATCTAGTTCAGCGCCACACCCGTATCTCTAACAAATAGTAGCCGCTTCTAAGTTATCTGCTCAACAGTGAGACACTTTCGAAAAGTGTCGTCGCAATGTATTAACGAAACTGCTGTTTGAGCTTTATTAGCTTTGTTCACTATTTTTTCATCTTTAAAGAACGGACCCCACCGTATTTATATGTTCACTATTGCTGTTTGTCAACTTGTTACATAGTCATTTATTGAGTTTGAAACAGAAGAGTTCAGTGCATGGAATCGTAGCCATAAGAGACTCGCAAATCATGGCCTAAATTTGAAAGAAGCTGCTCTAAAATTTTAAACATTTCGCAATAGGCCTGATTGCGTGATAGGCCTGATCATCAACATGCGTTGCATCCTGGCTACAAAAACAGGTTAAAGGTTTGCGAAAAGCTCGTGGCGGTGATATTTCCAATTCTTGAAACACCCGACAAACCCGTGCTTTGTTAATGTTCGGTCACAAGTCACCCTGTGAAGTGTCAGTTGTTTGATGCATTATTCCATGATGCACAGCGGAAAAATCGCGGGGTAAGTTCGACGCCCATAATGTTTAATATAATTAAGTGAGTTCAAAACAAGCATCGATGACACGAATCTAAAGTCCAAAACTTTCTTAAAGCTTAGTAGCGTGAACTTAAATCTTTGCCAACAATCTCAGCATGTTCCGTAATAGAGATGGCCAATCATTAGTATCATTTATATAAGCAACTTTTATCGAATGTCTTGCTTATATGCAGAAACAACCTTTATTGTTGTTTTAGATTGGTTCATTTTCAGATACTTATTCATAGTCATGTTTTTGTTGTAACCTTCACAAATGAACGCTTTATTGTTGCTCGTTTTGCTCGTATTGTACAACGATGGTCCGCAGTGACTAAGATGAAAAATTACTACGAGGTGCACTAATTTGGTTTTTACACATTGCTGCACTCGCTGCGGTTACCGGAACTTCGTCAATTTATTCGTTTTTACTCACACAACCAGCATGATCTTGCACCAAGCGTGGAGTTTTCTCTAACATTCCCGAGACGCAAACTACTTGTAAGAACAGTTTTTTGCACCCCACAGTAGAGAAAATGAATATTTCTACTTTTCCTTCCATTTGCATGTCGATTTCGTCTTCGTTGAGGCCACCCAGCAGCCGTCTGAACTATTTGCAACTCATATCGCTCACAACTGCTAGCGCGGTGAGTTGATTACTCTCAGAACAGAGAAGTAAAAAAATCTTCTTGGACCCATTGAGCAGGGTCTGTTGCTAAAACGTGGGGCTATGTTACGGAATTTAACCTTCTTCGCTGCGCTTCTGGTAAGACCTAGTGTTGAAGCTACTGGTGACTAGTAACAACCACGAGAAGTGTGGTGTAGATTTTAGAGTATGATATTGGTTAAGCAAGTTGATGGCAAAAGTTTCCAGCTGTTACCGCTTCATCGGAATTCCTCGTTTCTGATCCTGTAACTTTACTAGCATACTTTCGTGAATACCATCTTTTGAACTCTACTAGAACCCTGTGGTTATACGCTAGGAAGTTGGAACTTCGCTGCTACCGCAATACGATGCGAAGCAGTACATTAATCTTTTGTAGCTAATTAACAACACTTTTGCACACAGCCATGATTTACGCTATTCTTAGTTTGGCCTGTGGTTACGCGTTACTCGTAACGTTTCCCTCCTTAGCGATTAACACATATAAAGAACCGTAAATACTGTTAAAAATAGTATTATAAATGCAAAACTGCATAGCATTTTTTATCTTATTTAACTATCTTTTCAGTATTTATTTATTCTCATTTACTTCAAATTATTACAATCAGGCTTAACGTAACGTATTATATTTTACGAATGATAACAGTTTAGATTTTACAATAACAACAAGATAGCTTTTCCGGATTACTTTATTAAAATCTTAGATAATGCCAAAAAAAGTTGGCAAATTTGTAAATCACGCAACATTTCAGCAATAAATGAAAGTCAAAGTGAGTTCAGCCTGACCTTCTATTTCCAAAGGTCATTGCTTACGGAAATATAGTTAAGAAAAATTTAAATATTGCTTATATTAAATAATGGATTTACATTTAAGCTTATTTGAAGAATTTTCTGTTAATAAGAGGATTTGGAAGCAATTAGGGAATAGAGATGTTTTCGTTAATTCTATCAAAAGGTTTTTTTATTCTTGAAAACATAAAGACTGCCAGCGGGTAGCTCCTACTGTGAGTGGGGATTTTCGCATGGGCTATCATGCGCCATGAAAGAGAGCTTTCTTGCTTACAATCTAACATTTTTTCATTGATTTTTTGCACCACCCGTGTAACTTCTGGTACACATCTGGTTATATCGCCAGCCTAGATTACATGCGAGACGCGATTGCTTTGTACGAAATATAGGCGATAAGGAACAAAACTGCACACGTTTTCTCACAGCAAAATTTATTAGTTGTTTATCGAAAGGATTCCCGTTTTACAATCCACATACGATCCTAGGGCATTATCACAAACCGTTTGGTGAAAATGCTTTTCTGCGCTATTTTAACAGAAAGATCCGCTTAGTACCGTGTACGCGGTACATCGGTATCGATAGGGTAGCAATATTTCCCTAAATCTTCACGTTGGTTGTTTTCCTTTCCCGAACCGCTGCAAAGATTTCTTTCGTCGATAAATCAGTGGATTATGGTGTCTCTTTCTCTAAGGCCAGTGTTTGTGAATAAATATTCATTGCTTTTTATTTTGCACCAAAAATGGAACTGAGTTGCAGAACGTCATGTCGAGTCATTATAATTAAGCACGATTTGACGTCCGCTGATTATCAATAGCAGAGTTGGCTATCTTCTTTTTAATTCAACATTGATAACCAGATAACGGTACAGGTGGCGAAAAGTCATGAGTGTAAATAATCTTTTAAGTTAAATTAAATTGAAATTGAAGTGAAAATAAGGCCGAGTTGATCGATGACTGACCACGACGGAAGCGATTCGGAATGATGCATGGGAACGATTTCCGGTGTGAGCCCTCTGTGAATCGGTGAAAAAAGCCACAGTTATTAGTTCGCAAATGTTTTATTGAAACATGTAAGACGATACTTTTGTCCATCGCAAATTAGACCAACAGACGTATACCTGGGAACATGGTTTTAGAGATAATAGAGTGTTCAATAACTTCCATTAACCCTCAGGAACCTATCGTCTAAGCACCGTTAACACTAACGTTAATCCCCTAATTTTTTGGGAAAATGTTCCCCAAAAGCTGTTTTCGGATTTTCACCGAGCTCAGGGAAAATGTAAGATAAAACAAAGCAAATAACAATCATATACGTTCTTAAGTGTTAATACATATTCTCCATGAGATAATACTAGTTGGTGCAATTTGTCTTATTAAAACTGAATACAACCAATAATACAATATCGCATTCTATTACTATTGACCAGACCAACCTTACCACACTGGCGGCACACACTGGTTCATTGTGCCACACTGCGTCCAGATTTCACATCCTTTGGCATTGTTTGCGTGACGTCGACCGAGAGCGTAGCAAAATGCGCAATGCATTGCACAAAAGCCAATTTGTCTGGAATGAGCAATCGCGCTTGGCGTTCGCATCGCGAGTTTACTACCAGTTCCGGTCCCGGCTTGTGCGAATGATGCGTTGTTGCGTTCCAGAATGTCCATGTGCCGCGTGCGTGGTTTTGGGCGCGAAAAACCCTCCGGCATGCTGTTGGTGCGTTGTTTGGGCATATTTCATTTTTAGTTTCACTTTATTGTGCACTATTCCGTAATTTATGCATTATTTTATTTAGTGGAATGTCATATAAACAGTTATTAAATAACATTTTTACATTCATGCACGAATCGCAGACTAGTAGAGGCGTACGCAACGATGGCGCCAACCGAGCATCGTAACACCACTTGCTTTCCGGTTGGTGTCGCATTTGGGCAACAGTAGTATATTTGTTTTTATGCCTTCGCAATTCCGCCATCAGACGCCGCGAACACATAGCGGTTTTCCTGCTAAACGCACTGATGCGTCCAGCGTTGGATGGCGCCCCATGCTGCTCCGCGAAACACGCCTGCGGAACTCCGACTTGATCGGATGCGTGGCTTAGAACGGGTGCTTAGTGTCGCTTCAGCCCTCTACAATTGCTCTGGGACGGCGAAGGGAAATAGTTTATTGAATTCCCTGACTCGAGCGCTTCATGGCTATGCTGCGTCCGGTAGGATATCCCGGGAAACAAGACCGAGATGAAAATTTATCGTTCTTTCATTCCGCTGCCGGTGTTACTAGACCTGTCATCCTAGATCCGTTGCACCACGGCACCGGTACACGGAGCATACATGTGACGAGCATGTAGAACTGCAGTTTTCCGATTTATTTTAGTTCGTAAAAACTGAACCTCTCACACATTTTTGCAATGCGCGTGTTTCGAATACGCGTTTCTCGTGCTTCTAGAGCTCAGACGTCTAATTCTGAAGTGACAAATCAGGATTGCACGGCTGAAGTGAAATGGATGAAATCACAAAAGCATTCGACCTTACACTTCAACCGAGAAGATTTATGATTCACGATGCTAACGCTTGATTATTCAGAGGCTGGTTTGGGATAGAAGCTAAGAAAGCTAGAAAGTCTCATCCGTGCAGCTTCCAGTGACCGCTTGCATCATGTCACCATCTGTTACTTCATGCGCTATCCTCACACATGGACGGAGAGTTCGACTCTTTCAAAAAATATGTCTGACGGTACGGTCAGTGCAATGGCGTGATTTACTTACCTGCTACGAATACGCCAGATAGAAACACTGCCTGTAGATGCACGGCACCCCCATTCGTCCCACACACATTTTAAAGTCACACTTTAGGCTATACGCAAGAATTGCCTCCGCTGTTTCGAATATAACTGGATCGAAGGTTGTAACTATATATCACAACAAGATTACGCCAAATAACTCTTCACAGAACTTTTTTTTTGGGCTTACATTGGTACCGCTTTCGTCAACATAATTTCCTTTGCAGTTTTATGTAAGAAAACATATTAATAATTGCTGCAATATTACTGAAAGATAATCGAACAACTACTAAACATATGAAACTCCTTCATTTATAATCATAAAGAAATCTGCGATGACGAATATTATATAACAAGCAAAATATTAGTTCAGGAAGTATTAAAGCGTGGCGCATGTATAGTTTTTGGAAACATTGGAAAAATACGAGAACTTCAAATGAAATTGTCTGAAAACATATTGTTTGAGTTGCAGAATGAGCAAGTTGCAAAAATATGAGTAATGTCACATTTCTATTGATACTTTTATTTGCCCGTTAATACTTGGCAGTGAAGCGATTTTTAGTTTTACTATGAGGGCTTTTTGCAAATCGAACATATTTGCAGCGAAAAACCTATAACAGAAGTCCGAAAATAGGGCGCAAAATCAATGTAGTATTGGCAGAAGTACTTAATTTCGCCTAGCATCCTTCGTCTATGCTATACGAACAAGAGTAATTTGATAACCTTGGACAGTCAGTGAAGAAGAATGCCCAAAGGGAACGTCGATCCTAATTACCGTATTTTTCCGTGTATAACGCGCACTTTTTTCCCAATTTTTTTAGCTCTAAAATCTGGGTGCGCGTTATACAAGGGTAGTAAACATTTTGTCTCCTCCAAGCATACAAATGTGCCCTTTTAGGTACATATTCTATAGTATTATTGAATAAATTATAAAATGAAACACTTGTTAGGAATATAATTATCCATACAATATCGTTTTTAAGTCATGGCAGGGAGTTAAAACAGAAGTTGTTGTGAAATCATTTAAAAAATGTGGCATCAGCATGGATCTGAAGATGTCGCAATTTATGAGGACTCTTCAGAGAGTGACAATGAAGAGTACATTGAACAGCAATTAGAGAATCTGAATTTGTCAGACAGCAGTAAATCTGAGTTTGAAGATTATTACGAAATATAAAATACTAGTATGTCTTTTGCAATGTATACGCATTTTATCTTTAGTCTACTTTAGAATATTTATAGAGCATTTAGAGTAATACATTATTATCATTTGATATTTGTTGGATATCACATATCTGAAAAATGTAAAGTAAAAAATTTGTTTTCCAATTTTGTTCTCGTAAAATATGGGTGCGCGTTATACACGGGTGCGCGTTATACACGGAAAAATACGGTACGTACTACAGCAAGGTCACGGTAATGATAACTTTAACCAGTTCCACGACTTAGCTAAACGATCGTTCGAAATTACAAGCTTTGCCTTACGATAACTGTGCAATTGATTTGAGCGGATGGGATAGTATTTTCAATTTATATTTGAAAAGTCCTAAAACGAACTCGAGTATAATGTACATGAACCAATTAAGATCTTGATCTGACAAGGACAAAGAACAAGTCCCCAATCTTCCCACCTTCTAACTACTGCACGCAGCCTTAATGTATCAGATCAATTGGACCAAAATGCATAGTTTGCAACGATTGATTTTACTTTCGGTTCCCTTCAATTTGTGATGAACTGATTTATAGATACACAACAATTTAATTGTTTCATGGTAAATTGTTACTGTATGGTATTTTAAATAAATCTGTTGGTTTTGTTTAACTAACGAACAATTATGATATTCACATAGTTAAAGCTAACAGGTGATAAGCATGTTAAGACAGTGTTCCGCGAAGAAATATGCTAAAATTGCGAAAGTCCGCTGTGTAACGATACCTAACAATGACGAGTATGTGACATTACTAGATCCAAGGTTTCCCTCGCCTTTATTATTAACATTCAATCAGCCTGGGCATTGCCGTTTTCGCATTTGTTGGCACGTGTTTTCTATTTCCTCCCGCAAACCTCCCTGTGAGGCGGAATTGATTAGACTCGTTTTGGCGTGCGATTTGTTATGCATTCCTGTGGGCTTGGTTTTATGTTTTTCGCATACCACTTTCGGCAACTAGAATTGCACTTTGATACCTACGCTGCCATGAAATGCTGTATTTATCCAAACATGACAGGAAGAAGCACACTCTCGCGTGTCATTGCTTTTGCCAATCGCGTTGCTTTTGCTAATGCGCAAAATACGCAAACCTGTTACGTTTTGCCTTGCCAATTCCAATTCCTAAGTAAAGAAACAACGATGGTGGCAAATTTTTGCTATTTGCGCCGTGCTTGAAGATAAAACACCAAGGCTATGCTGTCGAGCACAACTACCACCTACTAAATAAAAGTGGCCCATAGTGTAATAAAATTTTATCGATTGAGCGTGTTTTGATTTCATGATTGTCACCGATTACGACTCCTCCAGTGAATACATTGACGAAGCTTTCAATCTCTTTTTCAAATACTTTGAATATATTCGATCCAAGGTACATCACTCTCGGTTCATTCAAGGTACCTTGGTGTTGGCGAATCTCCTCATCTTCATTATGCTCGCTTTCGCTCTGACATCACTACAGTGTAGGAACATTCGCGAAAGTTACGTAGCTAATCCTTCATGCGTTTGGTGGACAAATCGCAAAACTTGAAATACGTCATGGCATGTCACGCGTCTTCTGCAGCTCTTTCACGCGCAAAGTGTGAGGTCCACATCGTTCCATAAATGTACTCGTAATTTATGTGACTTTTTCGGCAATACCTGTCCGTCCTTTTGAGGTCTAACGCTCGTGATTGTAAACCCACTCACATGGTTGTGAAATTCCGCATCCGTCGTCGCGTGCTCAGGATTAATTACATTCGCTCCAAAAGAACAGCCCTAGTGATCTTAAAACACGATGGTGTTAACTAACGCGGTCCAAGTTTTTGCAATCATATTGTATCGGGTTTGTGGGTTTCGTTCTGATTTCATGTAATTTAACACTAATTCATTGACAGTGTGTTGGTTGCTAGCAAATTACTTGCTTGTCTCAAATATTAACCTGCCAAAATTTATTCTGCATGCCAATATTTTGGAATCGATCGATATCTTAAATCGATTTATAGAATGACGATTATCTCTAAACATTTTATCGGATTTTGTTATTGAAGAATATTTATCACCACTTCAGCGACGTACATTACTATTTTGTCGAACAACATTACAAGTGTTTCACCAAACACGAATCATATTTTGCTAACAGCATCTAGACTCACTACTCATCTCCTTATTAATATCTGTAACAATTTATCCTTCCGTGTACCTTTTATCTCAGGATCCTAGTTCAGCCTTTGCTCAGGTTCGCTTTTCCCACGTTTCATACTTTATTGCGCTGCTTCCTGGAGATCCTACAAGTTATTGTACCAAAACACGAACCTGAAATAGTTCGGTGGGTGTCCAGAGACCGTTAATTCAGTTACACGTCATCACTGACACTCTTATGTTACAGACCATTGAACAAAATCATTATTATATACTTTCGTTTCACTTGATGCGTTCTACGAACAAAGGCACTAAAGCTTTCCCTTATCCAGTTCTTGGCTTACTAAGGATCATAGTAGGTAAATGATTCGCATCGGATTCGCTACTATGGTACCATTAATTACTACATATGATATGAAGCAGTACATGGTCTGAAACTTTCTGTTCTAGCCATCTATTCACATCTTCAAACATTCGTAACAACCAGTGATTCGGAAGTTAATCTATTCATTTCCAAAGTAAAACCATTGAAAAAACTCTTATAAAAGTTTGAGGTATGAATACGACAGCGATAATTAAACAGTACTTTTTCTACTATAGATAACTCGTATTATTTACTTTGTTATTTATTGTATTCACATATGGAATTCCCAAAATTATACATTTTATAACTATTTGAATACTTAGAAATTACACATAAGCTGTTGAACTGTTTAAAGAAAGTACTGTAATGAAGCCGACATTTTTCGAAAGTTGTTTGACGCATGGAAAAGTTGAAACATACTCGATAACGTGTTCATCATTTATCGATAGCTAAGGCTCCCTGAATAATGAACCGTAATAAGTAAACATGCACAATCAATTCATGAATAACACATACAAACAAAATACTGAATGATATGAAGTCTTTTATGGAAGATACCTGCACAATAGCGTCTTGCCTTATCCTGGTCGATATTCGCTTGTCCTCAACGCAACGTTCTTCTACAATGTGTTCCTCATTGTTATAAATAAGATCGGGTGATGAACGCGATCTACCACCGGCCAAGATTAGGTTAGGGAGCACATCAGAATTGAGCACTTTGGTAACTTTGCTTTTGCAGACCAAATAATTATTAATTATAGAGGATTAAAATTGTTCATTACAGAAACGTCTCAAAATAAATTTCCTACCGGCTTTACTTAAGATGGTAAGAGTCACCTTGAGTCACGAGGATGTGGACTTCGGAGCCAAACCAACATAGATCAAGAGGTCATCTATGAAGGTCAAGGACCAAATCTGCATGTAAAGGACAGTAACCTTAAGTAAGTATAAATGTGTGCATGGTTCTCTGAACAACTTAATTACTTACTACTAAACCACTAACCACTTTTAAGATCGTTGCGTTCCAAAATATTCAAATCAATTCAAAATCCAAACATCCAGTTTCAATTCAAAATAACCAATAAAATGCAAGTGCCCGTTACTTGACGACGTGATAATCGATTTGACACTCTTTCGAAGGAGCCTGTATGGATCGCACCACGTCGGGAAATCAATGTCACACGACAAACAAGACACTTATCTGCGAGATCAGCAGCGAAAGACCCAGGTTGTCCATTTCGTCCTTCTCAACTAAACTCCGTCGATCTGTATGAGAATGAGTGACGATGCTCAAAAGTGATCAAACAATGATTAATCGAAACCATTAAAATGTATGCTGGAATTGACTTTGTAAATCAATACTTAATATGAATTTTGTTTACGAATTGGCTTGATTTTACTTGATTTTAGTATTACTTTTGTGTTCAATTTCTAATTTATTTTTCATTCAAATCTCAAATTAAATTGGTTTTCTCGGTAAAGTATTTATTTGTAGTCGAAGTATTTCGATTTGTATTTCCATTTCTCAAATCTATTGTAATCGTATATAATAAACGTTCCAATTTGTAGGACTCCATATTTTCAAAGAATAAGAGTCAGATATGACGAACAGGTATTCTATTTAATATCGCTGTATCCTTCTAATACCATATACTTACTGTTTCTACTTTAGCCACCAGTACTATAATATCACGACCCTTGGCATGGTATCCTTTCCAAACTAGTTTACTCTCGATATATTTTCAACTAAGAAGATAACGAGGAATTGTCCGTTTATTGACTTAGTTTTAAGTTTATAGTTATGCTTTAGAAGGATGAGGCATTTCTTCGCCGGGAATTTAAGTTGTTTCGCCCAAATGTATGGTTGTAGTTATACTTGTTTGTCAGATATTGCAAGCAATCGATCGAAACGTTCTTACCACTTCGGTAGCAGCCCATGAACCTGCCGGAAGCATCGGCATTGCAGTGGCCACTATTTGACGTTGCTTTATGGAGATCATTTCTCACACTATTCTGGTCCATATTGCCCATTGCGAAAAACACAAACAGCTGATGAAGCACAAAGTATCAGTAAAGCGTTTGGTGTTGCGATTTCTTGCCATCCTAGGTTCCATTACTTTTTCTCTGTCTTGCTAAGTTATGATCATTATCACTACGACCATGGCCCGTGGTGACGAAATACCGTCTGTCGAGGATGGCATCAATAAGACTACGCGCCTGTGGCGTCGAGTTTCGACAACTGCAAAAAGCATCGAATGCTCACTGCCATTCTGACTTTCAGTCGACGAAGAACGACGGATTTATTCATGCTCTAAAGCGCCCAGCCGGAACAGGAAGCGAATAAAACGAAGAGTTTCAGCTTGTTTTGCGAGCGATGGCCGCTGTCGTAACGAACAAAAATAAGAATACCGTGGAAGATATATTTATTTTTCCACGAAAATAAAGCTCTCGCTACAGTTTCCGCGCGATGTCCCATAAACAAGGTTGCCCGCTCATCCCAATAGCTAAAGAAGGTTGATATCGTGGAAATCTTCCTTGGTTCACGATCCAGAAATACGGAGCAAGAAATGTATTTAAGATAAAAGAGAAGCCTGATTTATTATATTTTGCACCAGTTTTTCGTTCTTTATTCGTGGTAAAACTCTTTTTATAAGCTTTCGATCTTACAGACCTGCTGTAACCAGCATATCTTTCATGGTTTATATTTTACATTTGAAAATACAATTGCATATTCTATATATTGCAGACTTTTCCCCGAGTTTTTAACTATGCAGACCGTTCCAACGACTATCGTGATGTTGATGTGGCCTATTATGGACATAGAGCGTGTCTTTTCTGACGCGGTTTACCAAATACCAACTAACGTACATACCAAACTACTGACACCCATCCAGAAGCAAAGACATGAAATTCGTGAAAAGCGAGTATCAATGTTGTAGTGACAGAAACGAATGGTTCTACTAGATTCCTCTATTCGTTTTCCTAACAGATCACCGAAAGTCAAGTAAAGAAGAAAACAACCCACAGTCATTCCCATTCATGCCCCACTAAAGAAAAACTATCTTGCTGAAATGTCGAACCAGTTCATCTGCGGAGCGGGAAAAAATGCGATGAAAGGATTGGGAGGCATACGATGGAAAAGTGGCAAAAAATATCAAAAAAGGGAAGCTGGAAAAACCAGCAATCAAGTGAAGAATTATTTTCCAAAATGAAAAACTAACCATAAATTAAGCCGCTCCCTCATTTCAGTCGGAGACGCTTCTGTCGCGGCGATTTCCTGCCCTGGAGCCGTTTTTGTTGTCAATGCAGCGGGCTGTAGCCTGAGAATTTCTCCAATGAGGTTGAAGAAAGCACAGGCGGAGAGCCAGAGTGGCAAGTGTACGCTTTGTTGTGAAAAAGGAAGTAGAGGAAAGCTGTTGGCACAGCGTCAAGATATTTTCAAAGCGCATGGATGTAGCCAAGAAGCCAAATCGTTTCCCGAATGATCACTGCCTCACTCTACGTACTGGTTCTATTGTTATTTGCTTATACACCATACCGCTTCGCAACCATTAACATGTATGTCGGATGTCATGTTTGCCTAGATGTTTTCAAACATCTCCGAACTTCATTTTCAGATCGACTACTCATGGCAGTCCTCCGGTTCACGGTTCAAATCATACGGAACTCGCGAGAGTTGCAACTTATCTGGAAAGTTCAAGGAAGTTGAGTCCACAGCTTGAACAACTGGAAAATAAAAGATGCTGATTTTATTTGAACTGACAACTGACGACCACAACTTACGCTTTATCCGCTAACATAAAATATTGTGTAGCGTCAATCGCTGCAGGAACAACAGTTGACAATGAACCTATCGCTGGCAATCGAAACTTTCTTTGCATTACTTTTTAAAACAACAATCTTTAGAAAAACAAGGTTACCCTTTTAACCTGTTTTACTACTTCTATTCATTTATTATTAATTTAATTGAATTCTCTTGTCCTCTGAAAATATGAGATTTTTCTGTTGTAGAACGTTCCGGAACATGCATTGCCATATTTTAAATCTAAACAAAAAATCTTCTATTTGCAGTTTATTTATGATTATGTCCAAATGTCCATATTGGTTGCTCGTCTCGTCGTCTCCTTTCACTCCACACCGACACTTCTGCCAGATCCAGTCCAGTCCGAATCCAACGGGATGTTTTAGGAAGTTTTAGGAGGTTTAGGGAGTGCTTATAATAAGACACATTTTATATTTATACATACATATTTGTATGAACGTATTTATATAAGTATTATGTTTTCGCCAATCTACTTCACCAATTTACTCCGCAGTCCGGTCATGGTTCAGTTGACTTTGTTGTTGTGCTGAATAGCCGCGTGCCAGTCGCCAGACCCTTCCACGTTAGCGTCGTTGCTGAAAACTCGTACTGAGTGCCAAATATTCTTCCGACGGGCACATGAATAGCTTGTCGACTCTGGCGCCATCAACTTAGGAACTTACCAACATTCAATCGTTGTTCGGTAATTCATGATGGTTGTTAATAAACCAGAACTAATTTTTGCTCATTATGGAAAGAGAAAAATGCTTGCTGCTGGCTGCCTTCCACAGGAAGCTAGACCCTCAGTTTCTGTGATGCCAACAGAGTGCGAGGAACGACCGAACGAAAAACGAGAAAATTTGCTCTCACCAGCAGTCAGCAGTCAGAGAGGAAGCTGGAAAATGTCGTTCAATTTGCAGTGGAATCGCAAGGAAGGATGACGAAAGAAAGGGCAACCATGTTCAACCATCAATATCCGACGAGCGAACCAGCCCTCGGGCAGGAATGGCACCACTTTGCAATACCCCACTGGGAATGACGGTTTTAGTTGCTGGTGTCTCACTTCCATTACGCAACCACTCTCTTTTCAAACAAGAATGTTTTCACACGAACACAGGCATAGCAACAGGTGGGCTATTCGAAGTCGTCAGGAGTTAATTTTTCATTACAACTTCCCGGCACTACACAACTTTGGTAGTGTAACACCGTACTCAAAACACAACGAAGTGTCATTACTGCGACCTTAGCCACCCACCAGGATATTGCTCTTGGAAACCTTCACCTTTCTCGGCGGAATTTGGCTTCGTTTGCCCTTGGACGTTAACAACAGCGTGCAAACGGCCAACGGTTAAGACGAGCATTGTCTCCAGCGCTACTTTCGTCGTCCCGTAAAGCGATCCACCACGAAAACTATTTTCGAAAGTGCCGCCGATTGGTCACCAGGCTATTGAAGTCGATGTAACCAGCTGCACCAACATTGCTTAGTATAGTGTTTATATTGTATACATTTTGAATCCTGCTTACTGTTTATGTTACAGTGAATAGAACAAAATAACTAAGAAAAGAAGCTGAACGTAGAACGCAATGGCAGCAGCATTGAGTATTAAGTATTTTTCAAACATACATTTTGAATAAATTTTTTCAAAAACCGTGTTTAATCCGTTGGCATTATATAACAAATTTATTCTTTTAGCTCAATTTTTATACTATTGAATTAAGTATTTCATAACCCATCAGGAAATAAATTGGTTTATTGCGTAGTATTCAGATGCACATTTGACTATAAGATGATGATTTGGATATTTTTTTTCAGATTGTTTCCGATTGTTGTACACCGCTGTGCAGTCGGCCAACACTATTGACCATTCTCGAACCGTCAATCAAGGCGTCTTGTTCGCTCGGCCTTGTTTCAAAATTTACGACGCCTACCCGCTTTATTACTTCCGCGTGCCTTACAAAATGTGAATAGGCGCCAATACTATGGTCAGTAGCAAAAGCAACACGTGTGAACTTTAATAAAAATAGTTCAGCTGGTTGACAGGGTAACCGAATGTTTTAGCCTGGAGGCTAAAAAATGCTTCCACATGGGGCAACAATGACTCACAGTGACCGTTTTCGGTCACACGCGGCTTTGGTGATAACTTCTCGGACCGCCAAGCGAGCTAAGAAAAAAATAACTAAACAAGGATAACCGGACATCCGATTGTAAGGAAAACAATTTTCTATCAATCCCGCTGCTAACGCCGACAGCTTGGTTCTCAATGAGTCCATCTCCGTACGTTCGTTTCGGTTGTCCTTGCCCTGTTGTGACCAGCTCAGACGAGGAGGAGCGGCGGGTTGTTTATGAGTTGGTTGTAAATCATATTCAACATATTTGATCATATTTGAACTACATAAATTAACATATGCCGTCATATTGGTGGCCCATGGTCATTGTCTGTTTGAGAACCTAGTAGAGGTTCGATTTGTTTTTCCTTTTTTGCATTACTGTGTCGACCGGGCTAGGACCTAGTGACATCCCTACGGAACTGGCCACTATTCGAAACGACCACCGTTGAACGGAATTCGAGTGCATTCACGGTACTAATTGAAATTGTACCGCGGGCGGGAGCGAGATTTCCAACGGAAACGATGGATGTGCCCAGTAGACCACGTGGAGGGAACGTCATAAATCCATAAATCTGCGTTGCGTTTACCATGTTTTGTTTCGGTCTTTGTGGTCGTACGGTGCGTTGATAGCGACATACAGGTTCAAATGTCCTCCCGGGCGTTCTTTCCTTCCTTCCGAGCACTTAATTGCGTCTCAAGCTGACACCAAAGTCAGCCAATGGCTCGCACATTGCTGTGACGAGCTGTTGTTCGAATTGAGTTTGCTTCAATTTGTAAACGATATTCGAAAATTATCGAATATTCGCTAGGAACGCTACGTGTTGCACTATACTGCAGTTCAAGGGCAAAGCCAAAAATGTTTCATTTTTGATATTGCTATTGTGCTCGTAATGATAACGAAACTTCTAAGTGACACATAGACAATCTGTGTAGGTGTTGTTAATATTATTAAGCTAACTGATGAGGTGAATTATGCGTATTGTTATGCTAAAAGTGCGAATAAGAGAACAAGGGATAAACGAAACAGCTTTCAAAATGTTTTTCCCAAACAGTACTTATTAAATCTTAGAGAACGCATTTAGCCGTATGATCACGAACATAAATATCAACTGTATGGACTGTTAAGGAGCGAATTGTTATAAGAAAGCATCTTTTTAATTCATGTTACAAAAATATTGTTAAAGTTCTGAACAATACAAGAATATTAATGCCGAGGAAAAATAGATACTGTAGCTGGAAACGTATACAACCGAAACCCAACCGTCGCAATTGACGACACATCGTACAACTTTAACTAACTCTTCTTTGCTTCTGTATCGCTTACTAATACACTGGTACATGTACTAATTTCTGCCTCAGTATTACTGCATTTTACCGAACCACTGCATTTCTCTACCTCCGTATGCTTTAACGAGGAGTATTGCGCACATCCTAACGAAATTCCAGTTTTCCATAGTTTGTCAAAAGAATGAACCAGCATTTTATCGTGGCTTCCCCGTGGCAAACCTGATGCCCCAAAAGTGTGCACGTGTTCTATGCATACGTTTATCAAAGACATCTTTTCGCACATGAAATGATAAAGTTCCGGCCCATGGCCGTGTTTATTAAATATACATTAATCCACTTTTGAATAATAATTCATTCACACGCCTGATACCAACCACTGGACCTGGACCCAGCCTCCTTTCGTACTCCGATTCTTCGATCGTGTCCGGGATCCAATGTCCAGGAGATTCATGTCCGGATTCACTGTAACAAGAGCTTGGACCCTCAGGAAAATGTCTCCATAATCCCGCACCGACGAGGCGTTTTCGAAATGCCGAAATGACGGCGCTTTGGTGCGAACATTCCGTACAATCAACATGCACTCGGCATCGGCATTGTAGTTGGATGGAGCTGGTTGACTTGCAGGATGCTGTATGCGATCCCCTAACAAAAACAATAGCGTCGAAGTCGCCATTTCCACAGGGACCATGCTCGGTGCACGGATTTAATTCATTGGGCCATTTTTTGCTGTTACGAGCCATTTCACAATACTCCCCTTGTTGTAAACCACAAAAATTCGAAATCTTTGTAGCCCTGGACAGGTTCCTCTTAATCAGAGCGATTAATTCCTCACTTTACTTGAAACTCAATTTTAAATATAACTTTAATAAACTTATTTTTCACCTTCTCAACGACAGCTTCACTATGGCCTTGTTTAAATAGTTTACGGTATAAACAATGTTTGAAGGCCAGTGCCGGATAGAGTTTGGCAAATATAATAAGGATAAACAGAGAATGTATTTTTATTGCTGGCCAAAAACACTATGAACGGCTGAAAGTACCGTGAAATTAAGTCCTTTTTCTTTCTTTTTATCTATTTGTTTTTACTTGACGTTTTCTTAAGAGCAACTGTTGAAGGCAAGCAACGAATGCTTATGGCATGATCCGAAAACGGTATAGAAAGTCAAATGGATTTCAGCTGATATAATTATCTTTTTCCTATGCAAGGTAAGATAGTATGTTCCAAAGCCAAAAAGACAGCGGACTCCTAGCAACAACTGAACACAGTATAAGCAGCATAATAGATGGCAATTCAAATAATATATCCCAAGGCAGCTATTGAAATGGTTCCGCTTTTAACAATGGGAACCAATTCAAAGTGCAACGTGCAGGAACTGAAACACATCTAAGAAGTGGTCATTATAAGCGGGTTGGACACGATTCAAGTTTCATTTCTTCAAGCAACGGACGGATGCTTAGAGAAACTTATACGATTCTGGCCCAATTTTACCTTCTTCTTGTGCTTTTCGCATAATAATGACATGCTTTGTATCGCTATTAAACACAGGAACTATCTTTTGCCAATAGTTCCCTAAATAATGTCGCAGGGCTAGTTTTTGTCCGCGTTCCCAATCTCTATTATATCACCACACGAACCCATTTTACTATTGAACCATTTTTTTTTGTGTCGTTTTTCACAACAACGGAGTAATTTTTAAAATACATTTTTCAAACTGTGTAATATTTTTATAATAAACTTTACATTTTTTCAATTTCTTCTCGTTTCGGGATGGTTTTCTCTTTCCTTTTTCTGATTTTGTGTTTCCTGGTAAGTTTCCGAATTTTTAGCTTTTTTTTAAGTTGTTATCCAAGAAAACAACTTTTTCGAGATTATAGAAAATATTTATCCAAGATTACAACTTTTTCGAGATTATAGAAAAATAACTCAATAATGCGCCTACAATGCTGCAATCTGGCGTACGAGGCAAAGCTGCCGGAAAGAATGCAATCAGAGCTACATTCATTCATTTCATTTATTTTTGTTATATCTTATCATTATTGATCTTACAAATAGTTTTGGTATCTGGTTAAATCACAAAGTTGCTGGTATTAACATATGGGTTGAGAAGTCCGGTGACTTCCCCATGAACAGCGCTAGTATACTTGCTTTCATTGCTTTTTCAGTTAGAAAAAATCTCCAAAAGAATGCTTAAATTTCGTGATATTGTACTCATAAATTGACGAGTTATTGTGCTAGGAATGACACTGCTTTTGTTTGTTTCAAACAATTTCGTTACTTATCATTACACTGAAAAAATACCCTTCAAACGAAGCAATGGCTTGAAAAGTGTATTAAGGACTTCGCTCCATCAGAAACAACAATCAAACGTTGGTTTGCTTACTTCAATCGTTTCGAATGATCGAAAACACAAACACTTCCTCATTTCAATTTTATTTATATTAACTTACCTCACAAACCACACAAAGCAATTAAATCGGTAAAAATAGTTTTATAGATAGTTTTAAATGTTCCGCTTTTCATTCCTTCTGTAAAAGACGAAAACAACTAAACGAATAACCGGAAGCACCATTCGATCTAGTTTTTATTTTTCTTATCTCACGGACATTTCGCATAATGTCATACGCCAATTGATAATTCGCAAAATGTTTTTTTGAGATTGAAGTTACAGAACTTAAATTCTCGGTGCACGTCCTTCCTTACCTAATAGTTCGTAAACAGCAGTCACTTCAGGCGAAATGATCTTCTGTTCTTTACATTTAACGAGTTTTCGTTCACACAGAAAACTGTATTGTAAAAACCAGTTTTGCGCATGAAGGTGGTCGTCGTTGGCTGTTTCCTTCATTATCGTCTTGTATGTTACATTTCCATACTCCCAAGCAGAAGGCTTTCGCGCACTGGAATGTTATCGTTTGATACATGGAGTATATAAGAAATACATGTTTTTAAGGGCTGATTTTCTCCCCGCTTTGATTTAGTTACCCACCGCAAAGCGAACCGATTACATCCAGCGCATTCGAAGATCAAAAATACGATCACTACCAAAACAGCAGACAGACAATGTCAAACGCGATAAAAAAGATGACGACCACGAAGGTAGTATTGACACTTATAAATAATTTATTTCCAGCACACGTCGTACAGTTTCCTTTTTGTAGTCCGTTCTTCTTATTCCTCCACCACAACGACTGTACGTAATAATTGGATAATTTTCTTCCATTTTCTTTTCGCTATCAACAGGAAGAGGTAACCATAGCCCGTGGCGTTTCACAACGTGTTCCACTTCTTCAGTAATGAAAGCCATGGCATAGTGCTTGCGTTTTTACATGACGATGCCATTCGTTTAATTAACCTGGCAAAATCCTTCAAACCATCAAGGAGGCCTAAACAAGCCTTCTAAAACTGAGTCATACGGGGCCGAGAGTTGCCCCAAACGGTCGACAGTGTTTGATGTAAAAGTAATCCGAAAGAAGGCTGGTAGTGCAACGAAACGATCTCGATTGTTTCAATGTATCACGTTTTCTATGTTCAACATGCAAGCTATCAATACTGCCATTCTCTTGCAGAGCACGATTCGTTCCAAAGAATTTCCTCAACCCTATTAAAACAGGCTCCATTAGTTATGACAAGCCTCGCAAAACTTTACACGGCCATAAATACAACCTACTAACTCCTACTTTGTTCGATCGACAAAACATTTCCGTTCTTTAATGTAATATAAAAAGATATTACCACGAATACCAGAACTCATTTCAATTTTCATTGAGAGGTACAAAACATTACAGAGCAAACAAGCAAATGGTTTACTAGTGAAACTAGTAAGTCGTTGGCACTTTTAAATTGAATCACTGCGTGATCAAATCAAATAACTGAAAGTTATTGTGATCGATTGTTATCAAAGTTCTCTCCACGAATTGCAATAGCTTCCATAAACTTGTTTTAACTTACCCAGAAAAGTCCTGAAACCTCATATAAATATCTTTGCATAACCACATAAAGTACAATTAAATTAGTCAGTAATCATCGAAAACGAATCAGTGATACGCGCTGATTGGTACGGCCAAAAACGATTTATCAAGAAAGCGTTTACTCAATCTGCTATTGCTATTGGTATTTTTCTCCATTTATTTCAATTATGTCGTGCAGTAAAACACGCGAACCACGAAGCACTACTTCTAGTGCACTGGCAAGCCGCATCATACAGATTCAAGCAATTAATAATGGCCTTACTACTCTACTACACCGAGGACAATCATTACCCAGCTCCTATTCGACGACGGATAATATTAATAATGATGATGAAACGGGTTGCTGGTGCTGGCGATCAAACTAAAATTGATTTCATTTTCCGTTCCAACCTACACAACAATAAGTCGGTGTGCTGTTTACGACCTCAATGTCGATTGCTGAAAAACCACGATTCACGCCACAGTTGCTTGTATTAACTAGCAATTTGCTCACAAAAGCACAGCGTCGGAAAACGATCCAACACAACACAGCGCAGGGTTTATGGACCACACATAACGTCAGTCAAACACGTGCAAACTGAACGCATCATTAGACGAACGATTAATTTCGCTCCACTGCTTCTCCAACTCGCTGGCGTCGTCTGTCTACGTATCACAAAAAACCAGTCGGCTTACGCAACATAATTTCTATCGTCGTGTTGAAGGAAACTATCGGAATTTGCAATCTGTCTCCTCCGTTCACTTCCACACACACACACATAGAAACTTTGGACTCTGTTTCTTTTGTTTCTGCAAAACACTAGCAAGAAACGAGAGCAAGTATATAAATTCTCCGAATATTCAAATTCAAATATTCCAACTGGAAACGGTGGTACGGTAGTGTCATCTGTTAGCGTTTGTGAATACCGTGCTGCCCCCTGTTATAAAATCCATAAACTAATCATTTGTCGGGATGAATTCTGTTTCACTCCTTCATGAACAGGAATGAACGCATAAATCCATCCTTCACGTGCATTTTCGGCCATTTCCTGTCGGGTGGGGAGCGGACACAACGAACCACACGGCAAAGAAAATTATGCGCATGCGTGCCCGTCCGAACCCTATACAGTCTTACAGTTTCAGTACCGAGTGAGTTATTGCCGTTAGGATCACATTCCGACACTTCATTTGCATCGGGGCGCCAACCTTCTGTACTTTGGATCGCGATGCCTTCGGACCGGGCGAGCGGCATTATGAATTTTCCTTCGTTTATTAAACGAAACGTTGGAAATCATCAGCCATCACTGCTTTGCTACTACTTTATACTTATTTGGCTAATTGTGTTTTGTCAAAGGCTTTCGGTTAGAAAAACATTGACACGAATGGCCAGTAGGAACATCGACCGAGGCAAAAAAGAGCACCTTCATTTGTGTTTATATCAATTGGTGAAGTTCAAAGCACTTCACCGTTGCTCTCCAATAAACCCATCTTATGCTGGTACAGGAAACGCTCTTCTAAGGAAAAGAAATAGACAGAATCAGCTACCTTAGCATTTCTTGGAACTGATGAATGAAATCACGAAAACATGTCCAATTATACATTGATATTAAGAGTCCAGCAAACAACATTTGTTATTATTTCATCTTGTTATCATTTCATTTATTTTTTGACAATTCTGACAAATTTGTTTTTCTCTCTGAATTTTCTACTGTTCTCAAATCGCACGTCAGCGTTTTCATTCTTTCTACACTTCTTCTTGTAGGTCTCAGATTCATCTGAAAAGAAATGCGTTTCCACTTTTTCTTTATGCAAGACGGGACGACTCTGCTGTTAGTTCGGTTCCTTAATTCTGTTGAGCTTTCACCATGCGCACATTCTTCATTCGCATTTTCGAGCAATAAAATTTAGTTACTTAAACACTAATCACCAAAAAACTCCTTTCATAGCAGTTTTCTGTCCCGACTGACTATTGCCATGCCGTCCTAATTAAGCTGATGTCCTTGGCGCAGCTGTATATTCCGCTTCATTTTTTTCAAGTTTACTTCGTTTATGTTTACTTTGGGCATTTTGCATGCATTTTTCACAGGATGGTTAGGAAATTTGAACGATCAGATCTCCATTCTTTCGCTACCAACGATGCTGGCTGGTTGGGCTGGATTCCTGAATTTTTGCGATCCTCACCTCCGATTTCCTAAATGATGATCAAAGTTTAACAATAATCATCAATAGAACGTTTAGCCCATGGTTTATTCGTAATTTATAAAGTTGTATTTAAATATAAGGTCATCTTATGTGCTAGTTACGTATACGTTTCATTTTTTATTCGTTTGTATTGTATTATTTTTGTAGGTTTGTTGCAGCCTTATGCAGCCGAGCACATACATACATACATACATACATACAATACATACACACACATACAAGCAACCTGTCAACGCTAATTGTTCCCAACTCCCGCACTTGGTACCCTTTTCTGTCAGAACCACCCTTACTTCCCTTAGAGTCTCAAGAAACGAGGAACGCAAAGCCGCCTGGCGCCTGCCACCGTCCCAAATACCTTCACTTCCTAACACCACTTCTGCTGCTGCTGCTACTGCTGCTTCTAGGTATGCTTGGTTTTCTCTAATTATAAGTTTCTTTTTGAAAGTGTTCATTAAGTCTACGGTTACGTATTTCCGTCCTAGATACTTGATTTGGTTACTCTCCCTTCTATTTCTAGTTGCTGAATGAGTGTGTTTTCTATGCTTTTGAACTCGTTTTGGAAGGTGTTTTTCTCATAGCAATCTCCATGTTTTGTTTTCGTGCGTCGTACTCCATTTTACATATTGCTTTCCTTGACATACCAAAATATACAACATTTTACTGTCACAAACCATTTCATGTCACTGTATTGAGCCTCAAATACGCGTTTTGTCCGCTACCTGCAACCGTTTACTGTAAGCCACAACCATTCGAATGAAGATGTATTTTACGTTTTGTTTTTCGTTTGTGTTTTGGCTTGGAAATCGAACTCAGTTTTAAGCGAACGAAATCTATTAACCCATGCAATTCAAAGTTGGAATGAACGATAAAAGATAAGCATAGAATAGAGTTATTTCTGCTATGTGAACAGCACCATCCTGCGATGGCTTATAATCATCTTCTCACATAGCATCACAGAAATGATAAACACATCACAAGTAAACATGACTGATTTACGATTGAATAAAATAAAAATGAAACTAATGGAAGAGCGTACTATTGTTTTACCGGATTGGATTTGGCTTACATTTAACGTTTTGCTGAGTAAATCGGTAAACTGTTTCACTAGTTCATCGGCACATCGACATATTTCATAATAAATAAGTACACACGAGCACATAGCGCTAAAATCTATCTGCTACGGTTTCTAGGACTTAAGGAATGAAACCTCTAACACGACAAAAAATGATGAAGTCGAATGTCCGGACAAATGACAAAACCTATTACCGCGGAGTGGAGATTAAGGATGGTATGGATATCGTTATGGGTGAAGAATGAACTGCGCTTCGGAAGTGTTGCCCAATGTTTAAAGCTTTCAAAATCCTAAGTATGTACAGCATGGAAACGTGAAACTACAAGAAAGTAAACAAACCCGCCATTGATAGCTCGTAATTCAAAACCAGATCAGAGGGATTACAAATTAGAATAACGAATATCCCAAAACAGGCGACTGATTATCATCACATTCTGCGATCCGCTGGCAATGAGCATAATAAAACATAAATTTGATTTTAAGAAGGCAGTAGAAGACAGAAACAGTTCGAACGGGCAAATAAATAACGAAGCAATTTCAAGAGGTTTCTAGTTATATCCTAAGCAAGAGGGGCCGTAAAAGTAAAATAACCACCAGTTATGCGCACATGTTAACGGAAAAATAAAATAATTACAACGTAAGCAAATAAACCTTGCATCTTAAAAGTCCCTACCTATCTAACAATCCAACTTAAAGGATCCAACATTGATGGAACGATCGAACGAAACATAATCGCAACCAGCAATGTACGAGCGTTAAGACTTTATATAATAAATCTACCGTATTGCATTTGTTTTTACATCACAAAAAGAAACTGAACTGCGTTATCTACGCACACTGGGTTTAATTAGAGAAGGAGGGATAGACAGAGATAGTAGGTTTTGCGGTACGCCGCGGTACCATAGTTACACACCATTGTGCATTAGTTGCTCCTGTAACATTTTACAGTGTGGACGTTTCATAATCTGCTCTTCTTTTCGTCTCATCTAACGCACACAAAACACAAGTGTGGTTAAGAGCATGCACGAACCAATGCTTCATTTTCTATTAATTTTGAACGAATTCACATCAATCATCCATCGTTAAACAACGTTCCAATTCTATTTAAATTTGTACACCCTTTCCTTTCTACTTTAGTCACATCCTTCTCTCTTCTTGGACTGTTCGTTCTTTGCATTTGATCTTCTCTTTGATTTGCTGCGAACTTGAAAGTGGTTTCGAAGCTGTTTTCAATGTTTCGTTCGTTTGCGACACAGGTTTCGTTTGGAGATAGATTTACAATCGCCGAACTTGTGTGGTTTCCTGTTGGGGACGTTGATTTTGTTTATAATTCGGTTTACAATTCACCAGCATCACCATTCACTGCAAATGCATTAAACGAAATGGCCGTTTGAAACTGAAACAATAGAACCGCATTTTTCAAAAATGGTGCGATATTGTTCACGCGCAAATAATCATTTTGCTAATATCCAATTGCCCGCAGCCACTCTCTGCAAATGCAACCAAATTTAACCGAAAATTCAATCGTTTTGGATAGAATCAGAAATAAGTTGTGTGGAGCACGCCCAATGTTGCGGGTTTGTGCAGCATAAAGCAAACACAGAAGAACATAAATACCGTCTGTATTCGTATTTTTTCGCCCCAAAACGGTAGCACTTGCTTACGATCACGAATGATCCTCCGCCACCTTTCTGGCAAGTATAAATATGGTTGCTGCCCGTTTGTTCCTGCGGGCATTTGCGTGATTTAGTATAAATAATTACTAGCACTACTGTGATTGGTGTGTTGGTGTAACCCCTAGTTCTGCTCATGCAACGCTGCCGCCGCCGCGGCCGCTGCGGCTGCCTTTTGAGCCTGCGCTTGTTTTTCCTGTTCATTTAGCTCTTTAATGGCTTGGATTTCCTTCTTTAGTTTCATCCGGCGGTTCTGAAACCAAATTTTGATCTGCCGTTCCGTTAGACATAGGGCATGCGCCATCTCGATACGACGTCGACGTGTTAGGTAGTGGTTGGTATGGAACTCTTTTTCCAGTTCCAGCGTTTGGTATCGCGTATACGTTTGTCGGCCTCTTCGTCGTAGTCCATTGGCTCCTGCAAAAGAAATACAATTGGATGCGTTTTAATAGATTTGATAGACAATAATACACTTTAACTGAGCAAAGTCAAGCGAATGTAAACCACAACAATTCTAGAGTTCTTAATTCCACCATTACGGTATGGGCATAATTTGTGTATGGCAATAAACTTTGTTCTGTTCTTTAAATTTCCCTTTTTACATAAAGACTTAAAAGCTGCACGACAAAGCCGAAAATAGCAATAATTCAGTAGCAGCAACAGTGGGATGAGTCAGTAACCCGATATTCATGTTATTTGATCAATTCTGGATCGGAATGAGATGACCGGAACATCAGCACAACAATCCAAACGAACAGTGAAGGGCTCGCCAAATTGTAGTGACTTCATCTATATATATAAAAATGGATGTTTGTCTGTCTGTTTGTGTGTACCGCCTTTTCTCCAAAACTACTAAACCAATCCGCGAGAAATTTTGCACAACGTTGTCTTATGACCCCGAATTGTGAATAGAAAAGTTTTACTCTCCCATACCTCCGGGGAGGGGCGGGAGGGTTGAGCCAAATTCAGCTGGTGAAATGTATCCAACGGGAAGCGGGAAAGGAAGCCGATCGGACGTCATCTGGAAGTCCGATCCTCTGAAACGCCGTAAAAGTTGACCGTACTTTTGCAGGATCAATTCCATTTCCGTTGATTTTCCGTCTGCCGCTATTGCCTGTCTCTGTGGTTTACTTGGTTGCGCGTGTTTCTTCTTTAGCTTTGGTAGAGTTGTTAAATCTGACAGAAGATCGTTACTCACTGTAAATGATCTGTCGGTCGAATGACTGATACAGAGCAAAACGAGTGTCAGTGAAGTGTGTTTGCTTATGTTTACTGCTTGCTCTTATTTATACGAGCCTCTAACGAAAACAAATAATTAAATTATATGGTCTTGGCTCTCGTAAAACGCTGTTGTAAACTATAATTTGACGCCTTTAAGACAACAATAAAAATAAAAGCTGGCGCTTAGCCCTACAGCATAACGGTGGCATATTTTCAATGCGTTTGATAAATTCACAGTTTGAGAGAACTTGGAAAACTTTCAAACAGTAAGCATGTATTAATAGATAACGTTTACTTTTCCAAAAGAAACCCCAACCTATTGCATACTACACATGCAGATTACAACAAAGTAATCAAAATATGCCTAAGCTAAACCAAACAATCTGTTAAGAGAAAGATGTGAAAATAATCCCCGTCGATCGGGGAATCCAAACCAGAAAATTAAGAGACCGTTAAACTCGAAGCAACCATTAAAGTGCCGTAAAAATGAAATAAAACACAAACATGACACAAACAAAGTCATCACTCGGTGACCGATGGGCGTGACTAGAGCATCACTTTAACACGTATACGTATTTAATGATTGACTAAGATCGTTAATATTTCACTGTACAAATGCATGGATACATTTATGAAATTTGATTGGTTTTGTCGCAACGATTCACAGATAAGCATGTGAATAGTAGCTATTTTGTGAACATTGGAAATTTATGTGTTTATGTTAAAATAGGTATTTTTAATGTCCGTTGAAGCAAATGTTAATATGTTTCAGGCTTAACCCGTAAGTCACGTTTGAAAAGTGCCGTTAATAGGTCCGTAAATCACACTCATTCGCAATACGTAAAATCATTGTTAAGGATGCTACGGTAGCGATTAGACGCAAGCTTCAAATTGGGTCGTAAAACGACAATAAAACAGCCTGTGAGAATCATGGGACCTGTTGATGATTTTTTTGCTTGACGTCTTTCGGTCGACAAATTTAATGACTTTTTGACAGCTCCCCTTTCAGTGGCAAGTCCGAAATTGTAACGATTGTGGCTATTTTACAGGTCGTTTAAGCGTGACAATTATACTTTGCAGCATTTAAGCAAACACCTTAGCCTTTACCAGCATGAACGCAAGTAGAGGTTGATTTCAAATGCATTTTTACTCTTATTTAATATACGTGTAACGAGCATGTGTGCACTTGTACTTTGATAAATGATCGTCGACCGCTGTAATGATGGTTGGCAAACGAGATTGACTTAAAAGATTACAGCCCATCTTTGATATTTTAATTGACTACATCTTGCATTTAAGAAGTCGGTCAACTGGATCGCTTCTTGCCTGTCCATTTGTATGGTAGAGCAACAAATCTTCTGGGACGTTGTCGGCTTTAGCATGGCTGAAATGTTTTACACTTTCTGCTTCATTGTCTGGATTTGTTTGGATTCGCTGGTATTGAAGTTGCACTTTGAAATTGCTATACTTTAAGACGGAAAATATATCATATTTCTTTTACATGAATGTTTTTTACGATCGCTCAACCTAGCAGCCA
This sequence comes from Anopheles bellator, assembly GCF_943735745.2. Lineage (NCBI taxonomy): Eukaryota > Metazoa > Arthropoda > Insecta > Diptera > Culicidae > Anopheles > Anopheles bellator. Next base: position 48,347,019 of record NC_071286.1, read on the forward strand.
AGTTGGAACGGCTCAACCTGAAAAAGATTTTCAAGAGACTTTTAAATAAGTACGTTGAAAATCTCTTCAGGTGATAATTTATACTTGTACAAGATAAAATGACAAAATTCGTAAACTGGAGGAACCATCAAAATAGTTCCAGCCATCCGACGGTATTGGCAAAAAAAATTGCAAACTGGTCCCGAAGGTGGCCACAATAAACGAAAACATCGTGAAACCTTTATTTGCTCGTATACGGGAGAATAATATGGATAGCAGTGAAGTCGGTTTGAGATAGAGGGAAGTAAATGTGTAAGAAGACGATGCCTATCGATGGTTTCTGGTCGTTGCTAAAGCGCTGTATTTATTCGTGGCGAGTTTTCGTGCATGAAAACCAGAACATCGCCTTCCGATAGAGCAAAAAAGCAGAATATAAAGATTTTTCCTTCCTGAGCAGGTATTCATGCCATTGGTGGGTTGTTCGATGCATTACACCAGCAGTAGACGGGACTATCGGAGCGGCGTGCCCGTTTCTTTGTCCCTGTCTCGGGAATGTCGCCCGGTGGGCTTGCCTTTGGAGTCCATTGAACTGGCACTCGTTGTTTAAACGGGGTTGTGCACGATGCTTTGCGTGTTCGAAGAGATCGCCAAGAGTGTGTGTGATTTGCTTTTATCAGTTCCCCGCCATTGCCTTCTGCAAGTCCAAGCGATCGAAGAGTTTCGTGAAAACTATCGCATGCCACTCCTCAGGAGATAGTTATTGTAATCGGTAGCGTATTTTCAAAATAAGCCCCGTGCCCGATGGCCACTGTCTACCTACTACACACTTGGCGGACAAGAAACTTCTCACGTAAACATCGGACAAAATTCAAATTATCGTACAGGTAAACTGTAATTATTGGCCGAAAAGCGAACCAAATAATAAACCTACCAAAAAGCTCCAAATTATGAGGTGAAAAGAATCAACCGGACCATCAACCAACCTGCCCCGTCAGTGAAAGGCGAAAGCTAACAACCAACAGTGGGGCAATTTTGCCGAAACCAAGCCAAGACGAAGGGAACAAAATGAAACCAGTCCGCTATGCCACCATATGCCAGAGCGAGCTTTGGCGGGGCCAGTTAAGCCGCGGCACACAGAACACTGTAATTTTTGTGATTGTTTTTCTGATGTTGCCATGGACGTCGTATGTTGTGATCATGCCAACGAAAACCAACGAAACGCCGCAAACAAAATGCGGCGTTCGGGGCAAATGGGCCCAAAAAATTCATCATCGTCATGGGAAAGGTATGGAATTGATAATATTAAGATGCCAGTCGTGCGGGGTCCCCGTGTGAACGACGCGACTTTCCGCTGGCGGCAGTGTGGGGATTGCAGAAGTGAAGTGTGTGGAGCGAACCACCGACTGCCACACCACTCACTGCTTCGCTCCTCTCCCAGGGATCGAATTTCTAAACCCACCGGAATCGGATCCGAGCGAAAAAAAGGTGCTTCCCCCGATCGTGAGGAAACTTTTATATTATAATTAAGACACGGTCTGGATACGTCCGAGAGACAAGTCTATTTCGGAATGTTTAGAAAGTTCCGCCTGTTCTTACGGTTCGCGCGGCGGCACACATACAAAACGCGACCTAGGAACTCGAGATAGAGAAATAAATTAAACTTCCATTTGAGCCATGGCGTGCTACTACCGCTACTACCATCGGCGGTGTCACAATGTGGAACGGAACTCGAAAATGTGGCGGTGCATGATCGGCCAAACCTCCCATGAACCCATGAAACTAATGAGAGGGAATAACAGGAGTTCTGTTCTATGTGATGCGGAACGACGAAAGATCGGTGAAACGATGGAAGAAAATTAGAAAAAACGAGATCTCGTCCCGGCACGACTGCCGCAGCATCCTCCGCTTAGGAGCGAGCACGCAAGACAGACGGCGAGAAGAATTCGAAGAGTGTAGAAACAAAAAGAAAAACAAAATGGAATCGGCCATCAACGTAAGCAACATGTCGACCTCGCAGTGGCAGGCAGCTCCCGCTCTTGCTGTCGCCGACGCCTTCCTCTTTTCCCTTCTAAGGTAGTCGGAAGATGATGGAGCGAACATTTCGAGATGCACGCTACTAACACACACCAGTATCACCATCACGCCGAATGCTAATAAACATATTGCTGGCAATCGGTGATATACACCAACACATCTATTATCGATGGTCACATTTCTTGAGCATGATGGCCCAAGGAGGCTGATAACGAAATAAAAGATGAATCGAACGGCACGACGCACACGGCAATAAATCCTGGCGCTTGATTTATTAACAATTTAAAAAGCAAAAAATAAAGAATATCGTACCACAGCATTCTGATATTATTTTCTGGGGACCTTCGATGGTCTTGATTGGTTTGCTTTACTTTAACATTAAACTTTCGCTATAAACGATTTGACTCAAGTTGACTCTTCTGACAACACTCGAAGCAGAACTTCATTCGATCGCGCTTATTTTTTGGATCCCATTGCTGTGCATTTAACGTCATCATTTTCGTAAACAGTAAGAGACACATTTTTTTAGAATTTGATAAGGTCAACAAACATCACCGATGCAGGAGTCGTTCGTTATTTCTAAATGCTTACTGCTTCGAACCATTTTGATATGTTCACCCACCACCGCACACGGAACATGTTCACGTGTTTCTCTAGCAATAATTTTCTGGATGTTACACCAACTAATATCGCGTGTAGAAACGGGAAAACCGCTGGATCAGGTTATAGGATTATTCGTATGCTCTACTTTACTCGTCAAATGCCAAACCATGTTACACTACAAGTGGTGTCTGGAGATGTTGTTTAACCAGATCGAAGGAAGACTGTTTAAAGCATTTGGTGATGTTTGGTGAGAACAAACTTTCCGACATCTGCAACCTGGCTTCTATTGCACACCTGTCTTCAGGATTATGAATGATACTTCACTCGTTCCAGATCCTTGCGACAGCTGCAGACAAATTGTTGAAAAGCTTGTCTAATTTAGTCAGCTCACATGCGTCGTTTTTAATGATTTCTGTGACTCGTCTTCCTGCCAGCAATTATTTTCACTTTTTTACCCTAACGATGACCTTCGCATACCGCGCTTCCTCCAATCCCTTTTCTTTGGACCATGAGGCCCCAGCGGAAGACACGCTGCGCCGAAGGATTTGTTTCGCTTAATCCTGACTCTCCAGAGTTTGCTATTCGGATCATAAATCTGCCGACATTTCGGGGGCTTCGAGTAATCAACATGCCCCTGAGCTCCACAAATTATTCACACCCATAATTTATTCATCGAAGACCAAGAGGCGGCTCTCCGATGACTCACTTCAGGTTGACGCCATTGCCTTACGGAAGCAGTTGCTCACCAAAGTTGGACGGGAGTTGAAGATTTTTTCTTATCTTAATTATTGCACGCCAAGTTTAGCCTATCCGACGATGCATACAGCAGTCACCAATTTCAAGTCCCGGCAAACTTAAAGGTTCACTCAGGTCCACCGGACGGTCGTTTTTACCACTTATAATATTTTAGGACACAAGATCCGTTGAGAATTGGTCCAAAGTAAAGTTAGAAGACTGATAACCCGCGATCACTTTTATCAACTACAGCGACCAAACTGTTGCAATTAATCACGGCCGCTTAACATTTTAGACAATCACAAATTACTTTTGTTTTAAAAATATTACATATAAAATGTTTTCGTGCTAGTGAACCAGCTGTTTTCTGTTTGCTTCTTTTTCTAGTATTTTCTAAATTCATTGTCAACCATACATTATCAAATCGGTTTTATTATACAGATACGTTGTGTCATCAACATGTTTTTATATGGTTCAATCGTAATTTCACGACAACCTCGAATGCCACAGCAAAAGCATCTCCAAGCTCAATTTAAAATAATTAGAATCTACTGAGAGCAAAACCATCCAAGACGCTAGACGACGCAGCAGCTTTACTACAAGTATAACGCGTTCAATGCTATTGGTAAAATCTGGCCGCAAACGTTTGCTACTAGCTGTGGAGCTTGAACTAGGCGATCGAGAATGTAAGGAATTGGTGGACTGGATGAGGACCATGAAGTGAATTTAAGGCAAACAAACACAACATCCTGATGATGCTAACGGATGGCATGACTGCAGTGTTGCCCGCTTCGACCAAGCTCACCAGCCACCAACAGTTCAGAAAGGAGAGATTCGGCGGAGGGAAAAAGAAAACGAAAACTACACACAACAAGACACAAAACCACTCCACAATAAATTCTTCTTATTTTAACAGATGAAAAATAAGACAAGAAAATCCCAGCAGGCGCTGCCGCCAAGCCAAGTCGTGTTTGCCGTGTGTAAGAAACCTTCCAGCCGCGAGTTCCGTCGTGGAACTGAAATGTTGGAAACGGCTGGAGAAGAGGAGAGGTAAACCTACAGTGAGTGTAACGGAAACATGTTATTGAAAATGCTTGTTATTTCAGTTTTTTTTTTTAATTCTTCGTGAACATGTTGTCTGTCCTTGTCCGTGGCTCTGTAGAACTTTGAATGCATCTTTTCGCTGCTGATGACACACATACGTTGCTAACTCTCGTAGCGGTGTGTTCAGCGTGATGGAGTTTTCTAGTTTTTCAACATACCCCGTCAAACTGGTCCCGAATGGCGCCATTCTATTGGCTGGTTTCTGAGCATCCGTTAAGTTTGCATTCGTTTACCATCAGCTAATAATCAACTTGCTTGGCCCAAAGGACACTTACTAACGATAAAACACGCTACTCATAGTCAAAAATTGAATAAACTGGTATTACAAAGCGACAGCTACAAACAAACTATAACACTCTGCATCATTTACATTTTTTTTTTTTTTTTTTTAACATAGTAAGACTGCTTAAATCCATGACATGGTGCAAGCGAATTGCTCCGTTACGATACACCTGGAATGGTTCTTTATCCTGTCGATTGAATCCACAAAGACGGCTTCAGAAGACGATCGACAGCCACGAAACGAAGCGATCGTTCGTTGATAGTAATACCGCCATGCTTTGTACTTTCTAATGCAATTCGTTTTTAAATGTAGCAGGTTCGTTAAACTACTATGTTAAGTTAAAACCAATAATCATTTTCTTTTCTTCGTCTTATCTGCGGTACAAAAGAACTTTTTCTTACGTTCGACTGGCATCTCAGTCGGCCGAACGCCACCCAACAAAACCAGGTCGTCGCCAAAGTGATGCAAGAAGAATCATGGAAAAATGCTATCAAATGCCCTCTCTCTATGGTGGTATTATTTATGGGATGGTAATAAATTTATTTTCGCCTCCCTTTGCGTGTAATAACTTCCCCCGCTCGAGCTGTAGGTTGCTTCATTTTCGTGTTCAGCTATCGCACAGGGTACCCGGCCGACCGGCCGCCGCCTCTGGGGACCTCTGCGCAGCCGCCTTCCAAACATTGACAAGTCCGCCACCTTGGCAGGGTCAATAAACTGCCTCTGGTTCGGCTGGTGCCAACTGATAAAAATGGATGCAAAGCCTCAAGTTACGCAGCATGCGCCGGTCGTACTCTGGCACGTAATCTGCAACGAGCATCGAAAAACACGTGGCTTTCCAGTGAGTTATGTACCATATCTAACTTGGGCTCTCCATTGCGAAAGTCTTCCACTCACCAGCCCCGCGCAATTATATGTCTAATAAGACCGAGCAGATAGGGTGGGTGGCGAGGACGCCGGTGTGAGAATAAAATTCTTTAGGGACTGATATATTTATTTCGGTTCTTTAAGATTTATGAAGGAACACGATTCGATGAGCCCCACTGTTCTAAGAAACTTTCCCTGTGGTCTCTCCCCCAGTTCCCTGTTTTGCTCAACGTGCGACACAACAGGACCGTGCCTATAAAAATATGGCATGTCTTCGATAATAATACGGTCACCACATTGAAACAGATGGAGGTGGTGATCCGTCCTTACGGAAAGTTCCAAATTACTACTGCAACGCCTAACCAGGAGACTTATAAGAGTATCACGCCCTGTTGTCCGATTTTACTCAAGGGAAATCAGACAAAGAATTGTTTACTGTTTCCCATAAAGTAATTATTGGTTAGTTAGTAGATGCAGTGTACATTGCTTCCAAACATTTTATACCATCTTTTGATTTGGGGGGTTTCAAACATATAGAGCCAACTCCATACTCATTTGCCGTACCAAGCTTCGGAATTTCGGAAGAATATAACAAATCGAAATTGAACAGTGCTGCTTTCATCTGGTTTCCTAGCGTTTCTATCACGCGACATGAAATGACTTGATTTCTTCGTTCTATATTATACCCTTAAACATCTTAGGCGTTATTGGCTCTCCATTTTTAACAAGCAACAGACCTAATACGGTCCAAAATGCTACAGCCGCCCAATATGTTTCACTCCTGAATCCAACAAAGGACAAGAAAAGGGATGGTATAATTTACACAGGGCCTTGTTAAAACATGATTTACGATTCTTTTCTTGCTTTCGGCTGTGTCTCGGCTTCAGCTCTATGAAGTGGCCAGAGGAAAGATGAAACGCGGTGGCGCAGACCGGTAGTGTTTCGTAAGCGAGCAGGGTGGTTTCAAATTGCAAACTGGAGGCCCCTCAAATAGAACGGAGCAAATGGAGAAAGCCAGCCTTGAGTTGCTGTGTACGCCTACCCACGCAACCTACGAGATGCCTAACTTACAAACCCAAATTTGCTGTATGGTGTGTAGTACGTAAACTGCATACATGGCACAACAACGGTTGCAGAATCACCTTCGCATTTATAGAGAATGTCCGGATAAATCTCGAACAGGAAAAACAAATGGTGTTCGATCTATATCCGATATCAGGACCAAACTACCAAAGATGTGTTGAGCAAGAGATCACACATGAGACACTCAACAACAAGACACACAGCAGCATCATTCCCCATGATGAATGGTCCACAACAAAATTGGGTTCGAAAAAGAGGCGCCGGAAGGATAATAGTGTTCCTCTTATCAAAACATGCTTTGGGCAAGGAAAAGCCGTTCCAGCGGTGAATCGATTTTCCATTGGTTCGCTCCCTTAGCACTGTAGACTGAACGATACTGGCAGGAAAACATGGTTCATCTTCGCAAGCTAACGATGAGGTGGCGATACGGTACGATTGCGTTGGTTTGCCAGAATAACATATGGAAGGTATTAATATAGATTAATTGAACAGCTCACATAAAGCATGCTACTTCAGAGGTAGACGCACTTACTAGCAGAGAATCGATTTGAAGTCGAGGCCATTGATTGCTGGTGGATTCATACGTTTGGTACTTCAACTGTGCAAAATGTTGCTACACATTTTTGAGATCGGTTTCTCGGTCTTAAGATCAGTTTTAAGCTGAATAAAACATGGCATGTACAGAAGCAAGTGGGACCCCACTTTTTGTCTGATAAGTTAGCCCTTCACATTTAAATATTGCTAGCGTGCTAATGAGTGCTAATAAGCTAGTGTCCGAATAATGAATTTCACACGAAGCAGAAACTTAAAAAAAGCTATGGTTAATTATGTGTGTTACATCATCTTACACGCATTATCGAGTAATTATGTATCTTACACATATTATCGCGATCCAGATGTCTATAATCAATCGTCAACAGCTGCAATCTTCAAGAGGACAAATACACAGGACTGTTCACACATATTTAAAAAAAACCTTTAGCTGTTGGCTCTTTCATTGAACGGATTTCGGCTTTTCCAACCTCATGTCTAGCGTACAGGCAAATAACATTTTACTTAACACATAGTGTGTTTTTGTGATGTTGTATTATATTGAGATATTGTGATTTTAACGTAGCAACCCATAGTTCCTGCTTCAAACTCTATAATAGAACCATGGCACTTATTAATGTGCAATAATGGTCGTCACAATCATCAAATCCATGGTGGAGGTGAGAGACGCCAAGCGGTATCAAAGACTATGGGCTAGGATGAACTTCAACTTTCTGGAGTAAACTCTCCGTAGTGAAGAGAATTCGAGAAATCCAAGCTCCGAGAAGCTTGTGATACTGTATCTAATGGCTTTAATTGCCAATCGAACATTGTTTGAGTTGGTCCGATACCATAAATAAAATGTAATGCCATTACATAATACCCTAAGCAGCGTACGTAAATTTCAGCAGAGAAAACCAGAGAGAAATGAGAAGATTGAGGAACTGCTGATAGCTCACCGTAAATAACGGGGCTCGACAAGGTACATACTCACCCCGCTCCCGTACGTGCGTGTACAGTGACGAGCGACAAACGACTGCAACGGAAAACCAAGACTAACAACAACGGCATCTGCATCAATGGAGCTGACCATGTGCAGGATGTTTGATCCAGTTGCATTTGCTCGCACAAAACCATCCCTGTGGTCAATTAATAAACCATCAAACATCATAAATCAATATGAATTTTCAATATTTCATGATCACGTATCGAAGAGCTCGTGTTTGCCAACGATAACGCAGTACATACCGATGGGAAGCAATGGTTTACTAACCAGCGGGCCACCAAACTATCCGACGATTCAACAACACTGGGAATGGGCCCTTGCTGAGGTGAGACCATCCATTTAAATCAATCCCTTCCTTCTCGCATCGGTTCGGTGCGTTTTCGAAACGCAAAGCTACGTGACGGAAACGAGCGACGTCTATGGTGGGAATCCATCAATGTCGGAACACAACAAACGAGCTCCGTCGGCTCTGGTTTCCACACAAACGCCCGAACGTCCAGTAAGTCAGTGGCATGGCGTTGAAACCGGGAAGTTAGCTGATATATAAGTCCGAAATGGCGATAATCAAGAGTTTACAATGCGAGTATAGGCGGAAGAAGATTGTTCTGCCTCATCAAAATAACCGAGAACTCATAAGGGAATCGAGCAGACCAGATCAAGGGGCCAACGCTTACGAATCCCCATGCGACAGACGAGAAAACACACCAATCCAAAACGCCAGTCAAGGAAAGCCAGGAAAACGGCCGATTGGTGGTATGCAGCTTTTAATCAAAATCATAAATCTTGAAAAACCTGTGGCTAAAGCAAGCATAAGTCTTAGAGGATGCAGCACAATGTCTATCGTACTTCTCGATCCGACCGTGGCTCTAGGTCTATTTGATTTCGTTATGTCGGTGGCCAACACAAATTGAGTCTTAAACTGTCCTATCGTCCTTCTGCAGAAGCGATCCAAAGGAGCCGCAACAGTAAACAACAGACCGACGTGGCAGGGTCTCCCGTGGTAATCATAATCATAGTAATCGAAGCTCGATATCTTAATTTGATACTTTCCTAGCAATGGACCAGCCTACGTAGCGTAAACAAACGATCGATTGATCGTACCACGGCGATCGTGTATTATTTACGATGAGCTAGATACTCATGCATGCTCTCCCATAAACACTGCATAATCAAATTATCGATCGGCTATGCTATGAAGAACCAAAAACGATAAATTTAGAGAAACGTGCAAACTCTATGGTAGCCGCCGTAATTCACCCATAAGCCATCATTGAATTAAAGAGAGGTTGGTTGCAAGTAAAGAGTGAAAATTGAACCAATCACACGCTGTTGCCAACGACAACGACGTTGCACGTCCGAAAACACGTGCCGTTTACCAACAATCTTGAACATTAATAAGAAGCAATAGAGTGTATTGAAGTATCCCCTTATTACAATACTATACTGTCCCAAGATTTTGTTATGTTACTTTTTATACAAGCAACCACTCAGTCAGTCAGTGTTAAGGGTTGTAATTGTATAACAGTACAATTTAAATGCCACCTATTCTACATATCATGTTAAATTCTCGATTTCAAATGTGATATATGTATATAAATGTGATGTTTGTCACATGTGTCCAAAGTTGAATTTGAACAGTTTTTTCTAATTAACTATAACAAGTTAATAGCAATAGGCACAACACAGTTCACCCAATTCACACCATCACTAGATACTGTTTATCGATGGAAAATTGATTATAGTAGTTATAATTATAATAGTTCAACCGAGAAAAGCGATGGTACAAATATACACCGATTGTCTATTCAAACAGCAACATTCTGCTTGTATTTAAACAACAATCACCGGGTTGCTTGCACATCGACCGACGGAGTTACTCGATTTATGGTCTCAGTTTTCTGCAATGTTGCATTTTGTGAAGTTAGGTTAAATTGTCGAACATGTTTTCACTCGTACGAAAGAGTGCCAACAAAGAAAATAAAAGTCGCCTTAGCGAAACTTTGGACGACTATCATGATTTTTTTGCACGAACGCTTTACGATACTCACGAGAAGGTCAGACATATCGGGCACATCGTCTTGTGAACTTCGTGCTGTTAAACTACATCGGTGTTGAAGCTAAGTCAAATGCACCACGGCTTTTGAGCGGCATGACATGACTATGTTGATAGACTTCAGGAGGGCTTCGACATTCTGTGCTACCCTTTCCCTGTGTGTTTCGCCATTATTAGGCCTATTCCCGAGCATGGGGATGTTGACAATGGCTAAGAGATGGAATTCTGCTTTTTGTCTCCGCTTGGCAGAGAGAAAGGATTCGGTAACGGGTTTGTGTCAAGTTTCTTTTGCAGTGCGATCTACGGGGCAAAGCGAGCAGCAAAGATCATGCGAACAATGGTGCACTAAACCATAGTATGAACTAGATAATCCCAACCTTCTTGCTGGCAAGGTTAGGATGCTGGCCTGTGGTTTGGTGTCCTCCTGTATACGGGCAACGTATTGTAGGCAAAAGGGAACTGAAAGCAGTGGCTTTTGCTGTGGCATGAAATACGACCACTTTGTACTGCCCACAAAAGAGTTATGCAAGGGTGAACTGTTATCTGATTTAACACCTAATAATGCATTATTCACCTACATGATTCGCCTGGTGAGCCTGGTTGGGCATGCATGGTGGAGAGGCCAAAGCTGAATGGAAACACTGCCTGAACGCCAGAGTTCTTCTGTTCGAAACCAGCTCTACTACGCAAATGAAAACAAATACCCTAAACAGAGCATGCCTGAACGTCATTTTTAGCAGGCAATTACGATCATACAACAATGCTGAAACTACGATGCGACGACACATGATTAGCTGTGATTCACGCTGTTTTCACGGAGTTGTTCGTTTAATCGTGGGAACAAACCAATGACCAGATATTGTCGGTGATCATCAAAACGAAACACCTCAATTCCAAAGATAGTTTTGATTCCCAGAAAGACGCCAACGGAATACCACCGACCGTACCCTCTTCATCATTATTCCAGCCACGGCCAGCCATGCATTTCAGTTTATGAAGAAGCGGTATATGGCGCAGGCCTGCCCTCCAATGGTCTTCCGATGAATGTGATGAAAAGACAGACAACCTTTGATCGGTGGTTGTGGTAAAGATATTGTTTTGCATAAATCTCACCACAAATCATAGGAAAGATCCTTGCCAAAACGGCCAAGACTGGCCTACCTCTGCATTATGGATTGCTCAAAACAGATCGGTTTCAATATCGTGTTTCGGACGAAAAATGAAAATAGTAGAAAAAGCAACCGGGTTAATGAAGCCAATTAATCGCAAGTCTTTTCCTATGATCTTCGACGCACAATAAAGTTGAAACACTTCGATGCCTCTGTTATTGGATGTTGCCGATCGATCGTGTGATGTGTGTGCCAGACGATTTTTTCCTTTGAGCCGCTTTTAAATATTTGGCTTCTTAACTTCATACATACAAATACAGCCAAAATTGGTTCTTTGAAGTTGAATCCCTCAAGGATTTTTTTTCCTCCACGTTCTTTATTGAGGCTGCCTCAGAATCTTTTTTTTCGTCGGCAAACGTGTTGTTGTTTTCACTTAATTTATTGTTTGTTTACAAACCAATCCAGTAGTTTATGTAAAAGCATTTTTCCAGCTTACCGATTCTTTTGGTTCGTATTCTGTAGCTCAGCACAGCACTAATATAATCTATAACGTCCAGTGCAGGGGTTCGTACGACAAGTAAGGCATACAACGAAGTCGTCAATCGAAAGTGACAAAATTCAATTCAAATGGATAATAAAAGAGCAGCAGATAAATCTGGCTAGCCTATTATATTGATCTGTCATTGGAAGAGTATGTTACATTCGCTCGTGTTTATTCTGCATAACGACCTAATGAAGAATTCGACATATATTTGCAACTGACAATTTCCAATTTTACCCTTTGTATTTCAAACAAGTATCATGCGACAGAATGATGAGTACATGTGAGAGTGGATCTATTTTTAAAATGCGACGACAGAAGTAATTTGCCTTCGTGGCGCCAAATGGCGATTGTTGACGTAAACTTAGACTGCTACAGATGTTTACCGTGACGCAGACCCGTGACGGTCAACTTATACTAGAGAAACGTCTAATATGATAGAAGCTCACAAGAACAACAGTTATATATGCCGTTTTTTGTTGAATATTTTTTATAAAGTTCCCAAAACCCTCTCGCATGATAATAGTTTTGGAAAAGTCCAACGAACACGTAAAGCCAACGTTGTAGTACACAGAACAGAGCATGCGCCATCGAAAACAGAAATGTTGAATTTGTTCAATCAAAACGGATAGGAAATGTCTGAAATTTTATGTGTGGCAATATATTTCAGCGTGACAAATGCTATTCTAAATTCAACCCATTCCAACACCAACAGTAGCGATAGTACGGGTCGAGGATCCGGTTTTGGGTTTATCTGGATGTATGCTTCCGAAAACCTTGCACCGAAACCGAGATAGTACACTCTTTCTCCTGTATTGCGGTGGTACTCGAAGCGTCCTGCTGCATGAAGCAAAAACCATACATTAGAAAAGGATCTATACGGTGTTTTAGGAGCCAATAACAGAGAAACCAAATGAACATCGGAAAGGGACGGCAAACATGGGACTATTGGTACTGAAATTGCCGCCATCACTGGCACCATTAGAGTAGTAAACATGGAGGGAAAAGAACCTGCTTCGTCCCTTTTCCAAAGCGTAAAAACCATACTGAGTTGCGGAAGGAACGTGGTCGACGTTCCGATTCACAATGTGCTACACGGTATTTATAGCCTCGGTTGAGTATTTATGTCGTATTTCCGAAAGCCAACAGCAGCATCATACGCGCTGAGAAAAATGTGTACGCTTTAATCAAGCGACATTTGGCGACCATCGCATGAGGCTTAGTTGTGTGAATCCATTCCTTGCGTTGCGTTTATAAGATAGTCGGTAGCTATTTATACTATTTTCGTAATGTCAATCAAAACTCAAACTAAACTCGAAAATGTTAAAAAATATGCCAAAGTTTAGTTTGTGTAAAAAATGGCATTCTATCACGGGCTCAAGGGACGGGCTGGACCGTACTTAAAAACTAATACTTAAAAGGTTGTTTTCGCATCGTTCGTCTTTCGTCTAGCCATAACGAAAAAGCAAACGTGAATTCAAGTTTTCTTTTGGCCCATCGTCGGCCATCATGTTTCCATGTCAGCATCACAGGAACAGATGGTTCTCGATTTCTTGTTCGTTCAATCAGCTTCGCTTCAGGAAGCTAAAGTTTGGCAAGTTCCAACCCAACCGAGGGTTCAAGATTTATTGCACCAAATTAATCACCTTTTTAATTGGATCCGCTTCAAACTTCCGGCGCAAACGCATAGAAGCGCGTATCCAGTGCGCACGAAGTGCGCTACCCATCCCACCGTGGAACATTAACGCATCGTGGACTTCCCTGTCGAAATAAGCAACGCCCCTTCCTTAGGCTCTGCCTGCACCAAGTGTAATAAATGAACAGGTTCGTGTGAACCACTTGAGTAATGCGTTTTTAACCTTTCTCATGACTGTTAATACGTTGGCCCTGGGAAAGCAAACGAATACTTTCGCTGCTCTTTGACATTTTAGCTGCGTTTCAGAAAATAATATTAATATATTTTTTGTAAATTAAACCATTTATCCCTATCATCAATATCGAGATGTTCAATTGGACTTTCATTTTATCGGTTTATTGCTCGGAAATTCAAATTTTGGCGTATCAGTACACCATTGAACAATTACAATATTTAAATTTTGATACTATTTTAGTAACATTTTCCCACCACGCTACAGATGGATCAATGAAAGTTGCACACCGACCGTTGAATTTCCTGCAATTCCTTTTATAAATTTTGCATTTTATCGTTCGCAGGATTGGTCTCAGTTGTTTATGTCGCTTTGGTGTGACAAAAAAGAAATTTAGTTCCGAGCTTAAAACTGCTGATTCAAAGCCATCGCACCCGCGTCGTTTCCGCGATTCTCTTTGCTCAGAGACCAAACCTGTAAGCTATCGCCAATATATGCTGTTTCCTTCAAACGTTGTTAGAGGATGGTCATAGCTCCTCGCATGCTCTCAAACGCTCGAAGTTTTTTTGTACAAGCAGTTGCCTAGGAGACTTCGGAGATTTTTCTTTTCGATTTATTCCACAATTTTCAGCACAGTTTGCCCCCAGCTGGTTACGGGATAACTCGGGCACACTTTTCATCCGACCGCTGTCGCAGCGAGAGCGAAATACGTTCTTCGCACAAAGGATTTGCTCCTTTGCCTTGCTCGTGAACCTGCCTTCCGTTTCAATTCGCAGTACAATGATCTATATCGCCGTTCGTAAGAATTAAAATTTTCAGTTCTCAAAGGCAACCACTGAACGAGCTGCTGCAAAGTCAGCTTTTTCCGTACGAGAACAACTGATCGGTTCAAGCGCGATGCGACAAGAGTTGTATGCGCTTCCACTGGTTTGCTGACTATGGGTAAAGTCTCAGATTTATTGAACTTTTTTGTCAGATTAATCCAAAGTACGATGGCTGAACATTGCGGCGACGGCGGGAATTAAGGCGGACGAATTTTCATGCATATGAAGATTTTCCCTGCCAAAGAAAAGGCCGCATGGCGAGTTTTGCTCGATTTTACACACATGTGACACTACGATTCGATATGACACTTTGTTGGATTCGCCAGCGAGTTATGCTGACTGAGTTCTGGTCAAAATGTGTAGTTGCAGGGCATGGCGTCACGTAACGCAATACATTATACTATTACTACTACTTCCCAACTGCGAAGACAAATGGGTATGACAAATGGGAACATTACATTGAATATCTAAATTTATATACCGTACAAATCTATATATCGGAATGTTCGCCTCGCGCATTCCAACCGAAGCATCAGACTTCATTAATTAAAGAGGGAAAACTAAAAATATTATGTACTTTAAAGGACAATTATCCCTTAACTACTACTACAAAAGGTACTGCCGCCCTTATACAGATGTTAAAACTTTGAATAAAAACATGTCATCTTCGTTACGCCTAGCAAAACTTGATTACGTGTCTGGAATCGGTGGCACGTTGGCATTGTAGTTTTGTACTGCTGAAATCGCATCCAAGACGAAGATATAGCGATAGTCGTGACAGAAATGATACAGTATCAGTTGTAGGTCTAGACTGCAGCAGTAAATAAGGCGTGTTCGGTTGTGGGAATGTACTTTTCTTTGTTTATAGTTCATCGCTGTAGGTGCAGACCTTCATAAAAACTTACTAAATCTCTCTCTATTCAAATCGCCCAACTTTCGTGTTCTCTTCTCGCCAATTACACTTAGTTTAGGGGAGCGTACAGTACGTACTCATGCGCAATAATGTGAACATATATTTTCCAAAAAACCTACATGCCCTAAGAGTGCAACATTTGCTTTGCAATGGTTAATAGAACGGGAATAAGCTCTGGAATAGAATAACTTTATGTCACATATGTTCGTTCGATAAACAGTTTCTAATCTGGCTGGCGGGCGTAGGAGTTTAAAATATTCCTATACAACAAAAGTAATCTTTTGTTTAGTCTCTAATAGTTTCATAATCTGCTCTATACAATTCATAAGGGGTCTGAAAATCCCTATGAAAAGGTATCAATAAAGACCTACTTTTCACTATTATGGCTTTGCTTGCCAGCAAAAACATCCAATCATGTGTTATACAGAACACTACCTAGGTCGAAAGTTTTGCTTGGAGATTTAACCTGTTTGCAATGGATTTGCGCCTACGACACGATTTATCATGAATACGGATGTAAAATTTTGCTACTCAGTAAAAAGTTTCAAAGGCTTTAAAGGGTCTCACTGTTTTTTTTTTTTTTAATAGAGCCGCGTATTTGTTCTCTACTTCCTTTCTCAAGCTTCACAGATTACACATCTGTGATAGTATGAAGCACTTTCTCTACTCAACCACCAACGCGAGTTGGTTTTGGAACTATGGTTCGTTTTTCTGGAGTTTCGAAAACTTTTTGGAGCAAATTTAACATCTCCTCATTGTACTATTAAGGATGAGCTGCAATACAGTAAAGTGCTTTAGTACCTTAGGCTCTAAACGAAAGATTACTGTGAAAAAGGAAACAAGAGAAACCACTGCAAATCAAAAGCCGTTACGGGACTTTAAGAAAGTTGTGCTGCATTTATCTTTTCACTTCACAACCAGGGTTTCTAAATTGCTCCGCTGAGAGTACCGACGGACGCTGAAACGTCCAGGATAAGACTCTCAACAAAACCAAGAGCCAAGTTATCAGTATTCGCCTCCGTTGATTCATGCCACCTTGAGGTATGCCACGAATGTAATTCATTTTTGTCATGCATAAGCTGCACATCGTTTAAATCCTAGCGCGACCACCAGGAAGTCGATGGCAAGGCATATCAAGGATAAAGTTGCAGTTCATCTATTCTTAGAGCTCGACAATTAACACACCCCAACGAAGATGGCCCACAGCACCAATGGGACTAAGGCCAAAGTTTGCACTGCAAGGCACAGATGCCCTCTGCATGCCTCAGTAAAACAATCAATGGCTGACTGTGGCAAACCCCCGAGCATCGCTTCTGCAAATGCGATTCCACAATCTCTCCCATCATCCAACATCAAATCCTTGTGGTACGTTCCATCGTCGAACGGTATCGCATTAGTCTGAATGATTTTGCCGACAGCCTCGCTCTATAGCTATCATCCGTTCTTCTTGCGAGGAGAATTTCATTATCGTATGTTTTATTTTATCTCACAAGTCGCAAACCACCAACTCAACTAGATCTGAGGACTCTTCGGGTGCCTGGTTTCCAGTCAGTCCATCAGTAATTTTGTGTGGATGTGTGTTTGAAAGATAGAATGAGTTGGAGCTTCTGCTAGGGGACGAAGGAGCAACTTCGGAATGAACTATTTTTGTAATCAAATAAAGTGAAGAACGCAATAAATCTTGAAGAAATTCCTAAAATAATAACATCATAAATATCTTTCACTGAAGCATCCTTTTAATGTAGGGTTGAAGCGAGAGAATCTGTACTTCTTTCAAACTGGTCAGCAGCGCAGGCTAAAAGAGAACGAGCGAGATGACATCATGCCAACGGCAAATACCAGCCCCGTGCATGCTACTTCCACCATACTTTTCCAGTGCTGGGTGTTGTATCTGTAGATCTTTCTTTGCAGTGATGCTCAGTCATGTTTTCTCTTGGACGGTATGGAAGAAGCGGGAAAGAAAAACCTCAGCTCTGGTCTGGCAAACGGGTATAAAAAAAAAGCCACGAACCAGAGACAAATACTGTTGCGGAACAGCAGCACAATGATCCGATGACTTGCATCGATAGTTATGGTGCCGTAGAATGTACACGCCGTTCTGTCGTGTTCTATGCAATTATTATTTATCTTTCTGCAGTAACCGAATGCTCGCACTTTGCTTATGTCCAACTTTTCAGCACGGGACATTTATTTACAGCTTTGTCAGTCTTGTCGATACTTCAGCTAAATACAATGTTTTATGGCAAAGTTTTACTTTTCAATTTGATTTTAAATTATTTAGTTTATTGTTTCTTTTCCGATTGATTAGACAATTGACATTTGAATCGCCCAAATGTTGTTTTCTTAATTAATTGTGTCGATGTTTAGTTGGATGTTTGACAGGTTAATGAAAAAGTTTGTTTTCGCGCAAAAGTTCCTTCCAAACGGCAGGTAAACATGGAATACTCGCAATGTTTAAACCTTTTTTTGTTGAAGGCATGTTTCCAAAGAAGGTAATCAAATATGAAACTATCCCGTTTGCAGCGTTGGTCACAATCATCGATCAACATGAATCAAAAACAACCGGCATTAAAGGAATTATTGGCGCAACAGAGAACACGACCGGTTTTTAACCATAATAGGTTGCAAATTAATATTAATTAAACTCTTTCGTCTGTTGTAGGGTAACCAACGGAATAAACGTAATGGTGCCGTGGACATTCCACACGAGCGACGCAAGATGGCAGTGTACATAATGGTCAAATGCAGTTAGCGGCGTGGTGTACAAGTTACACCAGATGCCACTCGCGGCCATACTCATACTCGAGCGTACGCACTCGAAATGCATCGCAGCCGCATAATCACAATCAATTTAATTTACCTTAAAAAGGAAATTAAAACCGGCTTTCGAGACACAAATCAGGTTGTCGATGAATCGACCTGGCAACCCTGCGAATTGCTGTTTTAAGAAATGTTCACCAGTTGCTGAGATCGAAAGAAAAACTTCGTTGCGACTGTTAGGGACAGCTCGATTTTTTTAAGTGCATGACGATTAACCGACTGCAAGTTTGACTCGCCTTGACAAATACTATAAAACAAAAACATAAAATATTCTACATAGCTGTTTAAAGAATTTTCCTTCGTTCGCCGTGCAATCTACAGCAATACACGCCCTGGGGCGTTCAAATTAAAATCCAATCGTTACGCACACTTTTCAGCCCATCGCCATCTCCATCATCATCAACAGCACCAGCACCCTGGAAGGGAACGCCAACCGCAGTTTTGCTGTGTTAAACAAGTGGAGTGGCAAAAAATGCACCTTGTCTTTGAGGGAAGGATGCTGAGGTGAAACGGTCCATAAGAGGAAAACATGCTTGGCGGCTCCGACGCATGGTGTTTTAAATTATGCTTTGCACTTGCGATGCTGCCCGAATCGTTTCCTTGCCTCTGTTATGGCATCAGTAATCGACTCGAATTGTTCACTTTTTCTGCGCCAATCCACCATTTTTGCGATGCTTGAAGACACGAATACCGCTACGTTCACCCGATGACAGGACGAGATAGCGAGATGTCGCTTGGCCGCCAGTTTCTTTTTATTATCGGTTGCGTCGTTTGCCTTTCTTCTTCGGACGAACCGTTTATATCGCTGCTTTCGAGAGGCCGATCAAAGTATCCCAGCAGGCGGCGGCCCGAGCAGCAAATAAGCATACAGACGCAAGGAATTGTCCACCAAAAGGTATAATACCAAGGCACAAAATAATGACCAGCAAACAATGGTTTCGCTGCGTTCGAGCATCCTTTGAGCTCACACATTTGGGGTTTTTTCAGCTTTCGCTTTACGTTTTCGCCATCGCTACACGTTGCGCGCTCTGCCCACATTTTTCATCTCCGAACTCTTGCCCGACCCCACACCAAAGATATGTGTTGTAAACGCAGGCATGCACCGATTCAAGCTTCCAAATTTCCAGCGTCGTTCATCACTAAGTGCTGATTTAAAAAAATGAATTCTGATAAAAAGAAATAAAGCTTTCTTGTGGCACGGACATCATGGCGAACGGGAATCCAAACGACAGCCGCAGCATAAAATCGCTGGCTTGTTGAAGCATGACGGCGGTGGGTATTGAGTTGAACCCCAACCGTTTGTGTCATTTATGAGATGCATTCTACATTTAAGATGCAACTAACAACAACGAACAATTCCAAAACAATTTAGGATTACGTTCTTTTCACAGACTTTTCTATAATTTTACAAAGAAAGACGCATTACACTCCTGCAATGCCAAAAGGGGTTCAACGCCAGCAGCTCAGGATGCCAATTTGCCAACTCATTGTTTATTTCAAATAACATTAGCACATACAATGAATCGAAAAAAGCTATTTATGTCTTCTTCCTTTCGTTTTGCTTTCGAGAAAAAACTGCGATTTTCTTACGCGTCAGAAGACTCCAACCTCTCAAGAACTATAATTCACCAACAAGAGCGTAGCGTAGCAGCCACGCAATGTTACAAAAACGAAAGGTACATTTTTGCTCGAGTACTTTATGTATATGAATGAATATATTATCTCTTCTTTAACGAGCATTCTCATCAGCGGTATTTCGTGTACGGATCTGGACTGCGAGAATGCGCCTTCCCTGAAGGAATAAAGTTTTTTCCCTAAGCTCCGTTCGTTCGCTAAAAGCAGGGTCGGTTGATCCGAAGGACTATTCGAAGAGCAAAATACTCAACATTCATCCTTCTCTTACACTGATAGGCAACATTAAAATTGACAATATCTTTAAAGCTATGCTGCCGCGGAAGGCACCGGCCGAAAGGGCTTAATCTTTGTTACCAAATTTAAAGTGTGAAACTTGGGCTGCATTAATGTTGATCTGTTTTCGTCAGGCAAATGTGAGTTTATAAATCTCGGACGGACCTTAGCGAAAAGCGAACCTTGGCGGACCTTAGCGATTTTATTTGCGGTCAATTAGTCGGATCCTTTGAACGACTGAGGTTCAACAAGGAAATGAAAGTAAGATATAACAATTATGGAACTTTTAGTCTTCTGGTTTGCTCCGATTTCTCTAGTAGATGGATTATTTCTACCACAAAGAGTAAATTTATCAAGCCTCCAATAGGACGAATTTGCGGCTTGTTATACATTGTATAGTACAATATATTCTGCAGGGCTATGTTTATACAGAAATCAACCAAGTACCACTCTTTTATATACTGTTGAAATTGATTGGAAATTGCATAATAGCCGAACGCATCGAATTAACAAATGAAATATGAAACAACTGTTAGCAAAAATCACAACTGCAGTTAATAGTAGGCTTAGCTTCTTCTATCGTCTCTTGCACGCAGATCAATTTCAGTTTCAGTGTAGAATGAAACGATATAAAATTCTGACACAGAATACAGTTAATGAAGATATGCAAATATAAATTACTTATTTAGATTCCCTAATTATAAGGTAGTTAGAAACAGTCAATGGGTTTATCATAGTAAATCGAGCTTTACTTACAACAAACTTGCAGCTTACAGAAGATATTAAGACTCACCTGCAGAGTAAAAACAAAAACAAACATATAAAATGGCATATCAAAATAATATGACATGAATATTAGTTAAGTACAACAAAACACGATTTCTGTTAAAAAGTCTCCACATAGCTCTCTCTATATTACGTTGGTATTCTAAAAGAATGAAAGAAAAGATTGCATGTTTGAACTGGATTTAATATTTGTCATTTTCTCTTTTGCAGCCATTATTAATTATAACTTTTATCGTCATTAGCTCTGCAATCTTATGAAAATCGTTTAAAACATGGATTAGGTGCATATGTAGCACTATTATTTTGTGTTGTTTTACCACAATGAACATGTTGAAAACACAAATCATTAAAAATGAGCAACATCACTACGTATACACAATTGGTTGATCTAAATAGAATACCTGTGTGCTTGACAATTAATGTTTTACTTACGATTAGATACTATGCACATTTTGTCGCAAATTGAGTTGCCCATATTTTTATAACACCATTTACAATGGCGCCCTTTGGAGCTCGTGCTTCGCTACTTTTGTGATAAAAAAGTAACAACTGCGCGCAATGGAAAATATTTTCTGTCCTTCACAGTTCTATTTATTTTTTTGGTAGAGTTTGAAGCTTCCAGTTATCCACCCAGATATCTCCTCAAACAGAAGCCCCTTCGAGAGCACGAATAGTTTATCTGTTGCGCCCTGGAGGAAGAGCCCTTCCATCGCCTCTGAATGTGACAATGGGTCGAGGGCACGCGTTATCCTTCTTCCCATCACAATTGAATGCACGAGAGAGCACGAAATCACATTCAATATCCGGCGACCCGGGCCGGGCCCTTCTGGCGACAATTTTGTCGCCATTTTCGTGTTCGTAATATCATCCTTGTGGGCGTGCCGAGGTTTGCGTAACCCTCTGTTTGCAAGCTTTCTTCGAAACTTCACATTGAAACCGCTGATCGTGAGCCTCAAACGCAACTCTACCGAGCGGAACGATCATCCTCTTTTCCATCGGGTCGAATCTACCGAAAGAGTCACCGAGAATTCCGCTGTTGTCAGGGCGAATGAAAAACCCGCGGCCATATAATTTATGAAACCGATCCGAGTTTATCAGTAGTAGTATTTATGTATCATCAAACTCCCAACCCGCACTAACGAACTCACGCGTGTCCATTTCTTCTCCCAATGAGGGCTCCCCATTTGCACCGTTCCATAAGAAAATAGCTGGTTTCGGAGTGAGTGAGAGTGAATTGAGAGCGGTATCCTGTCTCATTGTTTTAACCTGCCTCCGAAAAAGGACACGCGTGCTATGGAGCGAAAGGCTACACAAACGATGAGAACTAACAGTAGCATGAAAGCGTAAGGCACGCGCCAGCCGCACAGCGGCTAGGATAGTGTATGTATGTATGTTTGTTGGGAAGGTCGGCAGGGTTGGCAAGGCTGTCCGATATTAGCACGGACGAGAAGTATGAAGGAGCTATGGGACATGGTGTGGTAAATTTATCACTCCTCTTACTAGACAACGCCCGCCGGAGCAAACCCCCGAACCATGGAAATTCACATAGTACAGGAACGCATAAAGCAAGGGCTACAGTGGCATGGAGCCGGATCGAAAATATATCTATTGAACCCTCGGGAAGTAAAATACTGAGTAAAGGGGGCGCCAGCCTGACTGCAGTCTGAATTTGTGACCAAATGTGATACTCTCTTCGCCATCGCACTCATCGCCGCCAAAACCGTTCATGAACGCAACGTCAGCAAGGAGCAAGTGTGAGTTCGTTTCGGTATGTATGCAGCAGTAGGAGCGAACATATTAAGGCCTCCTCTATTCACGCGGGCAGATGGTGCGGCATTTGGAACACACCTTTTCCGGGCGTAGCCGGATGCCGAAAAATGGGAGCAATTAATAAAACTCGTTTTAATGCGTTTGTTATCACATTAGCCCACATTGAGTTATAAATTATATTATTAAAATATTGTGCTTTACGATTATGTCCTTTCTTTCACATTGTGTGCACCAGTATTGCTGGGAATGCGCAGGGCTCGAACACCAGTATCGAGTGCTGATAGTTTGTGCGAGGGATATACTGCTCCAAAAGGATATAACGGTCGTGGGGCCGCTGAACGCAGAGTATCAGATCGATTAAAATCGCATTATCGTTGAGCTCTCGGGTTGATGCACTTTCATAATGAAAGTGCGCATTGTTGTTGACCTTTTCATTAGCTTTGTTTCATGGTCCCTATTTATACACTCAAATATGTCAGCGCCGCAACCCAACCAATTGGCTCTGATACTTACACCTATGGGCAGTTATTTTCTCACCACTTTAAAATATAAACACCATCCAACACCTTTTCTGAAAATCGAACATATTACTGTTTCCCAACCGAGCTATCAGGAGATAAGGCTTCGGTAGCTTGCAAGCTAAAGCAATTCACTAATCATAACTTAACGTAAGCGGTAGCTTGAACTGCCCTACTTTAACTAAAAGTCTGCCCGCAAATTCTAGAATTTGAAAAAACCAAAGACATTACTCACATACTATTACATACTATTATACAGCACCGAATTGTCGCGTCTCGTGCAGTAATATGCGTGAATAAGTTTACAGAAACACACACAAACGTCAAACGAGAAAGGTAAAAAATCGTTCTACTGTTCTCCAGTAAACGTTTCTGCGTTTTGAATTTGGGACTGTTCCAGTTATGATTTATGATCAAAATTAGAAAGTTTTAGAAAGTCTTCAGCCAGAACGGAGGAAACACGCAAATAAAAAAAATGAGCCAAAGAGAGCAAATACTGGCGACAACAAAACGGGCAAAATTTCTCGAATGTAAATCTAAATGAAAATAGACGAAGAAACTTATTCATTTCTTTGCTTAGCGAAACGATGAATGTTGTCTTGAACGAGTTAACAACTTTTCTATCCAAATAAACATTTTATAAGCAAAATTTTAACAAAACCACAAGCGCAAAAGCTAATTAGTGCGTCCGAACTTCATTGCACAGCATTGGACACAAAATGAGGATAGCACCCAAGGACCGCCCATATTGTAACAATTCGAACAAGAATTGCGGTAATCATCAACATGTAGTCATCGAAAAAATGATAACCTTATTATATAAAAAAGTATTGGCAATGTTTGTACGAACAACGGAACAAAACATTGCAAAAAACAGACTAACGCTAACCGATAGAATAGTGAGCGATTTTGAAAATGTAGTTAAATCTACTCCTACATCGATATCGGCTTAAGCAAAATTGTATTAACTCTCTCGAGAAATATAGTAGAACAATAACTTTCTATTTTGCGATGATCCATGCGTAGGTTCGCTGTGTTCATTTGGAACAGATGTTGACTTCCACAACCAAACTGTTCCACAATCGTAATTAACGATGACAGTTTCTTTTCCTTATATTTACCAAAAAAAAGATTTTTAAACACCAAACGCTGTTTGCAGAGCATATTAAGCAGTTTTTTCTGTTTCGAAGGTTAAACTTTTTTCCAACAAATTATTCTTATGACTTATGAGAGAACCCTGCAAAAGATAATAAAACTCAACACGCCCTTGAAATAAAAAACATTTGTCTGCAATCCACGAAAAAAATGTAGATTTCTTTTTTAAACGTCTGCGCCCAAAGCCAAGTAAATTAATATTGGGCAGTATTATTCGTGAAACAAAAAAAAACATTTCCTTTACCCTCGCAAACGATGTCTCTCGTAATTGGACCTTTGTTAGCTTATGTTTTGCATTTATTGTCAACGGATACTCGTATAGGCCTTGAAAATTTGCGAAGCAAGGACATATTTGCGATGGAAAATGTGCGTAAGACAAGATAGCGAAATAAGCCAAAAAAGGACGAATATGACAGAGAAAGACAAAATGGTTTACCATTTCAACAAACGGAATTTTAAATTCGCACATTACCACAAACTCATTCATCTATGAAACTTTTTTACCCGAAAAAGGTGAAAAAACGTTAAAATGCACATCAACCCTAGCGGAGTTAATGAAAAGAAAAAACTCCTGGAAAGAGCCCTACCCAACAGAGTGCGTCTATTTACAAAACGAGATTGATTGTCGGCCATATTCATGAATAATGCATGTTCGACTGAAGTGCTGTCACACCAACACCCGCGTGTGTTGGTATCAGCGTATGGCGGGAGGCATTTGAAGACGATAGTTGTGTAATACTATTCCTTCTAGTGAGTTTAGCTTACCTTGTGAGCACATTTTTTATTTATTTTATAAAACAAAAAGACCTGAATGCTCCCTCAGTATATCTGGGTCTGTGAGGAGGCTCAACCTAATTACAAAAATTGCCATACTCCTTTGAAATCTCATCATAGGCCATGCCTTTTCGCACCGCTCCAAATCACATCAAATCATATGCTAAACACGGTGAAAAAATGGTGCGTTGATAGTAGGATATGTTTGACAAGTAAACAACACTGAATTTAATATGACGATCCATCAAATAAATGCTTAAGATAACTAAAGACTCAATTGTGGTCAACTATAAGCCTTTTGAGCACATACATAAGAATCAAACAACGGCAGTTGTGGCGTGCGAGTTTCTTGTTAGGTTGTTGGGACGCAGAAAGTTGCAGAAGAATAGTTCCTCGCTAACATACCGAAGTCAAGAAAACGATTAATATCGCGCAATTAATGCAGCTAAAATTCGAAAACCCTTTTTAGGCTGTCGCTGTTCAAGCCTATATGCCTATTGCTTCTTCGGCGCCAACCAACATCGTCCTCATCAGGATAGCAGATTTGCCGTTTCTACCCACTACAGCGCACATGTTGTCTATTAGAAGAGGGTGGACTCGGCACATGTGTATTATCATACAACAGAGATAATTGTAGGAACCATCGGTTCTGGGATTCTAAACTGCACGCATATGGTCAATAAATTTTTCTCTAAACGAAAATTGCGATCGAAACACAGTAACTTTATCGTGTCGCACTTCTGCCCTGCATAGCTGCCGTTACCGTGACCAATAGATACCTAATCGAACAAGATTTCCTGCTCCCAAGGGTGCAGTCAGATGCTTGTGTCTGATTCCAAACATGTTTGTTCAGAAGCCGTTTCATGAGGAGCCACTACTGAGTGTATGCATTCTTTACCTCTAGTAGTGTGGGACGATAAAGCACAGTACGAGCAATGGGCGAGAATTCGTATCGAAAATAAATTTATTGCAACATCAGCTTGTACAAGTCACATTAGATACGGGCGCAGTTCTCCCGAGCATGTTTGAAAGGGATATTTTAAAATTTTGAACGAAACTGTATAAGCTTATTCGGTTATTCTAAATGAGAAGTGGATGAAAATACTTGTTGAAGCAACCACAGACTAAGGAAACTTGAAAATTAGCTGGCCAAGCAAAAAATCTGTGTTTGCAAATTTTGCTAGAGAACATAAATTCTTTATGGACATGCCAATAGCGCCCAAATGCTTATGTACGTCAAAATCGATTGAAACCATGATTAAAAATGTTGCTAATATAATAAAAACCGTGAATCGGAACAAAGTTTGCGGATTCGGCTTACAACAAATATCATTTAAAAGGAGTCAAACATGCTTCCGTTCTGCGCAACACACCTGAACTGAAGTCTTATGAAATTAGTCCATTCTCCTACAAACCGCCTCTCCTACAAACCGTGCATTGCCATTTGGTCTTAAGTGGGGCAATGTTATAATATACAATTACAATAACACTTTGTGGTAAGCAATTGAATCCATTGTGCTGAAATAATGTAGGTTGCAGGGCAAGAGTTCTTAGCCGTCATCACCCTTCATTTTTTTTAAGCAATTTGAAACAATCGTCCGCTGTATAAGCTACGGGCTGTGAACATTTTTCTAGCAAAACCCAGATAAATCGATATGCAGCTCTTTGCTTGCAGTTGTGTTTCAACTAAGATGCTTTTTCTGTTTTCTGACACAGAAAACCATTCATCGTCTGCGTTTTTCAACAATGATTTGAAGAATTTTCTTCAACATTAAGAGCGAATCTTTATCTTCTTGATCCTTTTCCCACTGCAACGATTCGTAGACTTTCTATTCTGAACTCGCCTTTAAGATTTCGCCACTCTCCTGTTAATTAATGCAGTAATTACGAAATCGCGCAGCACCATCGGTTCAGTATCGCCGCTCCGAGAGAATACGAAGTGTATTAAACGGCATACACCGGCATGCGGTCGGCCCCCGACTGACATCAGCCATCGGAATCGCCTTACCGAATCGCATCGACTGCTGAAGGAACATTGCGCATCACGCGAACGACATGGCCTCCCCATAGCAATACACCCTGGACTAGGGCTCGCATTATCCTCGTGGTACTGCATCACCAGTCAACAACAGCACCGCCGTGTGCGGAATAACATGCAAAATAGATTGGATAGAATGCTGCAACCCGCGCACTCGCTGCTCCGTTCCCGAGATCTGGCCACCGTGGTCTGGCTACCCCATGTCGCTGGCTAACCTCTGTTGTTTGCCTGTGTGTGACACCGGTTCATAGGCCGAGGTCTTGGTTCATAGTGTAAAATATCCTCTTTTCTATCTCTTTCTATTTCTCTTTTGCGGCATTAGCGTATACCTTCTTTGCATAGCTGGAGGATGTCTGGGATAAAAGCATAGCCAACAAAATGCCAACGAGCTCAACCACGGTTGCTGCACCGAAAAGATAAATGCTCCGTTGTTGCGACAATGGTTCGACTTTACGCTGGTTTTGGTTTTGCAATACATACCTACAAGACCACCGCTACCCTTCTTTTATATTTAAAATGTTTTTATATTTCATATTTTTTGACTTGCTTATGAACTTTTGCGTTAGATTTACCATCTTCGAAATGGTAGAAAGCCTGAGACAGTTTACGCTGGACACACTAGAGACAGATAGTCACGATCGCCACTTTTCACCCCATGTTACGAATAAATACAATTATCTACGAACCATTGATGAATGGAAACAAGTTCAACTCCGTTAGCTCGTTAGCCAACAAAGTGGACGAATGCCTCAATCATTGTTTTAGCAGAGTGAAAGCAAGCATAGGGCAAAGAAGAGATTGCGACAAGGGCAAGGGACAGCAGCAGCGAAAAATACTTCATCATGCACATCATGCACATGTCCTACCGTACCTACGGTGGCCGTCTCTACTTCATTACACCGCGCGACAGCAACCCATTTCACTTCCCACTGAAGTTCCGCTTTCACACGGCGACTTCTGATATAGCGTTTGTTCAAATACACTTTTCAGGTATTGCGGTAGACGAGTCATCCCACAAAAGGAGCATTGAAATATACCTGACTGGATGATAAAAAACATTCAATGCGGTTGAACGTATACTTTGTCCACTGGATCAACCCCACCGAACTCACAGTCAGAGCAACACGCCAGTAACCAGCTTCATTGTACATAAAACGGGGGTCCCATGAATAATGTTTAGATAATCGCCTTTTCCTTAAGCTGACCCTCCACTGCTGTATCTCCATGCGCTAAGTTTTTCCCCAATCCTGAGCTGTAGTAGCGTGTCATTCTGCTTGCAAACTGAATATCACATTTCAGCTTTGCTTTCTTCGTAGCCACGTGTGAGAAGGTGAAACGTAAGGTCCACTTCTTAAACAAACAGCGAAAAAAGAAACTAGGAACTTAGTGCACCAGACGAAGGAAATCACTTAACAGTAGCTAGAAACCAAACAAAGCAAAAAGCACAAGACCTGAAGACAACAAAATTAAATGAATGCGAAAAAGGGGACACATCTTGCTGGACCGGTCTCACGCGGTACACGGTAACGCCAAGAAAAACTTCAGCCATGCAGCCTGTATATGTTGAAGCCTCGCCACGAAGAAAAACGTCCACAATTGCGAATACATATTCAATTATGAAAGAATCACGAATTGACCAAAGAATCGCTTCGATCGAGCATAAAAAAATACAACAATATGCCATCGTCGTCGTGTTCCCTTAACTAGCAGAAATAAAACAACCACTAGAACAACACACATGCAAACACATTGGGTCATATCAAAGATACGATGGTGCTGGGTCGGCAGAGGCTTTAAATAAGAATGCCCCCTTAATGCAACATGCTGTTAGATAGCGTCGTGGAGACGCATAGGCCTAGACTTGGCGCTCGATTTCCTTTTGGCCTTTCCTTTCTTGAAGCGCTTCAATTCGGAAGCCCCTTCGGAGCGGGCCCTTGTACCCTGCTGCAAAGTTTAGGTTACGCTAAAGTTGGTGCTTGTGATTGGGCGATATCCGATACTCGTTTACTCTTTTGCAATCACGAACCTTGCTCCACATATAGTATGTGTATTCAGGATGGAAGGTTGTTTCGTAGGGTCTTTTTTCTTTTGGCTTTGCTTCTTGGACCTTTGCTCAAATTGATTTATATCGATAGTCTGTGCGACGGACTTCTTAATGAATAATTTATGTATTTTAATTTCCAGCAACATGGCCAGTTTAAAGTTTTAATCAGAAAGTAGTAAAGAGCCAGTTTGGAGAACACGCAGTTTTCCACGGGCATCTTTTTCTTCGTTTCCTGTCAATTTTGTATTTTCCTTCCGTTCGCTTCTTTGGTTACACATGTCAAACCAAGGTCCATTTGACAATTTTATCTTGACGACAGGCCTTGTTTGGAATTCCAGACATTATAGGATTCCAGATCTCCATGTAAGGGTGCGGTCCAGACTACATCGTGGTAAAAGGGCTGGAAGAATGGCCATAGCAGACTACCTTAACGATACAGCAAAGTTGAGGAAGAATACATCACTTTTGTTTTTGCAACATTGGACGCAAATCTTGAATTTTGAATAGTCCCGCAATTTTAAATGTGAATAATAATATAAAGCTTGCCAACTATTGTGCTCCAGTGGTTATAACGTGATGGTCAATGAAAGGTATGCAATTCTTAAGTTGTTCAAGCGACCCTTCTGGTAATTTTGTGCACAGGAGCAGCTTAATCCAAAATCATGCCAATAAATAGCCCTAATAGTTGGAGGGCATACCGGTAAACGTATCGGTGGAAGATTCATTTTGTAATTAAAATATCATTCTTCGAAAAACGCATCGCAAAAACGTATCCATAATTCATGCTCCCAATTAAATTCCAATTGTAATATTTTTCAAGAGCCCCCTTCTAACCCATCCGGTACCACCACGATCATATCAGACAACCGGTTTGAGCAACATGGCCGCCATTGGGTATCACTGGTGCTGCAGCATCTTTCTCACTTTGTTCGCAAATGTCACACACCAATATAAAACTGCATCGCATTCAGACCAGCGAACAATTATCCCACTGCACCGCTTTTAAAACATTCCTGCAGTGGTGGGCTCATCACGAACTAAAAAACGGAGCAAAGAACGATATAATGGAACGAATATTTAATTGCATTTCTATCAGACTTCGTTTCGAAGGGTGCAGAGGGGCAAACGGCCACAGTTAAAGAACCACGAAAAGAGATTGCTGCTGCTGCTGACGTTGGGAAAGCAATCTCATTCGTCGCGGCCAGGTTACCGTACTCTGGTTAGTAGAATTGCAAAATTGGCTATGAGTAAATCGTGTAACCAATAAACAAATATTCAGAAGGATTATCCTGGAGTGACCTAGAATTGATGGACGTAGACACTATCCGTAAAACATGTTCACGAGTTTTTTCCAGAGACCCATAGTGCACTTTTCAAAAGCAACCTGCTGCAAGTTATATACGATGCACATATACGCACAGAACAACCATAATGCGGCCCGCTCTCTTAGAACTGGTGCAATCGCTATCGCCATTGGCAATGCAGTAAATAAAACCAATCAACCTTATACACACCACCCGCACACCATTACCAGCTATCGACTACCACAATTTTTGCTGTGGATGTTGTTTCCCGCTCTTGTGCGTGCTCTTTATAAATACGGAATCGTGGCTACTTTTATAAAATGTTCCTTGAAAAGCCGTTCAGTTCAACAAGTCCTGTACTTATGATATTCTTTTTTCGCTTCTACTTTTTCCCATAATTACGAACGAGGCCGAAACCGAGGGTTCTATCACTCTCCAGGAAAAGTTCAACCGGAAGCCTCCCAATGTTCTGAGAAAAAGTATGTTTGATGCACCACCGTCCTCTTCTTAAAATGGGAGCGACTGAGGCGGTTTTGAATACTCCACCTGTTTAGCATACTCCAATTCTTATCCATCATTACGGAAGGTTCTGTGATCTATTGTAGACATATTTTTATTCTAGTAACAATTTGCCTTCATACTATAGTTCTGTAGTTTAGTCATATTATATACAGCAGTTCATATTATGCAGCAGGCCAATTTCGGAACCTCAGTTGTTTTCGAGTATATTATGTTCATTTGGTTTATTTATAGTAAATCAAAACTTCTGTGCGAGAAAAGGTTATATATTATTATTTTATTGCATTGAGCATACCCTTTCTCGTGCCGTGTGCCTTCTCGATGCTGGCTACCTTCCGGGCCATCAGTTGTTTGTTGCCAGCGGCTGTCTATCCACCGACACCGAGTAGGAAGCAGCGCCATTATGGCAGTGCAACTACTGTGGAATAATTTTTCACAAACTGGTAGATGAACAATTTCGGATAGCATAGTATCTTCAAATTTATTATCTTCATAAATTTACTGGCAATACCAGCTACCAATGCAAGCAGTATGCAATTGCTGCATGCCAGTACTTCATTTAAATGATATTAAAGATTGCAATAACGCGTTGGCGCTGTCACTAAAAGGCAAACGATAGGGTCAGGTCACACCACAGTATATCCAGACTGTTTGTTGTTTCACTTGTTCACTTTTATGAATTTGTTAAGCACTTAATACCGATGGTACCTGTTTACCAACCGTACCATTCCCGCATTCATCGTCACGTGTATTCTGAATGCGATTTCTAGCGGCTTCATTACCAGTGCCGCACAACTAAACAAACCGATCCAAATACGCCAAGCCGAGCGGGGAATAATATTGCACTGACAAAAATACAAGGCAAAACGCCGCTTTCTAGTGCGACTGACTTGCTACACTAGCCACCATGACGATAAAAACTATTGGCTCATTTCTCAGCTCATTTCTTGCTGAACCCCAATTACATGAGTGCACACCGTATGTGAAGACAAATTTATGAAGACATCTAATTTCAATTACGAACCTAACGAATAACCCTGAACAAAGTTACCAAAAATTGTAAACTAATTTAAAATCTTTTAAGCATAAACAAACTACAACTTCTTCGATTCTTCGTGTGTCAACATTTTCATTGAAACTATTGAGGAAATGATGAAAAACTTAATATTTACGATGTGTTTTAAACTTCATTCGTCAATTCTAACCTAATCATAAAGGATATCACCCTTAAAAACACACACAAAATAATCCAAAGTTACAAGTACTGCGAGGGCGGCGAGGGCAGCTTTGTAACGACAAAGACAAAGTACCTGTTACACATAAAAAAACGGAACTAAAGTTTTATGGCCCGGTTTGGTACATATTACGTAACTTTCACCTAGAACATTTCTTTTTGTTTTGTTATGCTCTGGCCTCATTTCGAAACGCGTTTGGGATATTTTATAATGCGCACCTAACACAATTTGCCTCTGTTTCGGATGTTATTGCACCTACCTGCTGCTTCCTGTACCGTCCTGCGTACTGTTATTTTTATTGCCTATCCATCATAACCTCACCGTATTCCCTGTTCAAGACTGTAGAACAAACCATGCCATGGAGGTGCAAAAAACTTTCTACTTTCTAATATTCCAATCAAACCAGAACCACCCGTGACGCACACAAAAACAGGAATACAAAAGGTTATATTGCCCTAAGACACAGCGCGCTTTCGAAACAAAATATTTGGACACTTTTATAACATTCCCGAGTGAATGCGTTTGCATTTATAAGCGAAGAATATATCGACGGTTTTTAACGCGTAAATTTTCAATGCCAGTATCGACATACTGGCAACCCGTAGCGACCAACCGTATCGAGGAAACCTCAGACAAAAACTGAACCTTATTCAACTGGCTGAAGCCAAAGATTCCCTAAAACGATTCTAATACAGTCAACAGGCACCAATTCATAAGCCCTGCCTCGGAAGGGGTGCAGATTGCTAAACATAAAGCACCTCCCAAGACATGTAAAAGAGTGAAGAAGCAAAAGCAAGGATTCATGGATTCCATATTATCGTCTTACACTGGCCACACAGTTGCGAGTCGATCGAGGTAAACCAAAGCATGTTGTATAACCTCTTTCCTTTGTAGTTCGAAATTTCCCTTCAAATAATAGCTTGCGACAGGACAGTAAACACCGAATCGAAGAAGAAAAAATATTCTCAACGGTAACGTTATCCTCTTCTGCATAGCGTAAAATTTCAAGCAAAAAATTCCCCAAAAAACCGTTGCCTGGTGCAGCACCGGCTTCACAATGGACCGATCAATCGACTGTTCCAATCCATCGGAGAATCGGCCGTTAATGGTTCAAGATAATCGGAAACAAATTCTTAGAATCATGAATCCAAAGTCGTTCTTCTCTTTGGCTCGTTTCGCTTTAAGTTTCAGCCTTGCGCTAGCGAAAAGAGCAACACATTACTTTCGATACAAACCAATTTTTCAGTTCATCGTCGAATCATGACGGTGGTGATCGTTCGGCGTCGATTGTATCGATAGCATAGATTACGGATCGAAACTACGTAATCGCTTCACAATATCATGTTTTCAGCTATAATGCGCAGATTGAGCTTTGATTCGCAATTCAAGGTTTCGATGAAGGCCCGTAGTGCACCGTGAAATCGCAAATTATGAAAAAAAAACTTCACAACCGCCCAGGTGGTAATTTCCTTTGCTTAATACAATTACCCTTCCGACGATGTTTTATCATGGCCTCCTAGATTATCCTCGATAATAAGCTCTGTGCCTGATAACATTGAGCAACAGCGAGAATCGTTTATAGTCGGTTAAATGTCCAGCAGAGAGAACCCCCGCACAACTCTGCACAACTTTTCGTTGCTGGAGTGGGAAAGATTTTCCCATCAGCGAAACGTTTAGAGCGGCTCTCTCGAGATCGTAAAACTTAACGAAACCCGTTTGAATCATGCATGTGTGTGTGTGTCGTAGCGCACGTTTTGGCCAATAACTTAACGAAACTAAGCTGCCATATTGCATTATCTCGTGAAGCAAGCAACGAGCCATCCCGCTTTTCCTTCTACTCTGACTCTCTCGCTCTCTCCACGAGCTGGCAAAATCGTTGAGAGAGCGAGAGAGAAGGTGTGGTTCTCTCTCTTTCACACCCCGATGGGCCGACAGAAGATATTGTTTGCTTGCTTACACTTGGCGAAGGCTGAAGAATATTCTGAATTCGAAACACTCTTAATGCTTGATTTCTGTACTTGCAGCGGCTTTTACTTGCAGCTGACTTTTCATTTTCGATTTCCCGGTTTACTCGTGTATGGCTAGCGTTCTACCGGCCGATTTGATTGTTTTTAAGCTTCGGTGTACAGTTAAAGGGTATTCAAAACTTCTGGTCAGTGCGAGGCATCGATTATACGAAAACATTAGCTTGAAATCCTTTTTCGCGTCCCTATTACATCACGGGTAAAACTTTATCAACGCAACGACGCCATAACTATTCGAGTATCACGTACACCAATACGTCGCTTAGTAAGTAGATCCAGTGTGTTAAATGTGTGCGTGATGAATTAAGTGATACAATCCATGGTTGCCGACAAAATAGTCAAGGAAGCATTGGAAGGATAGATTAAAGCATATATAATGTGTATGTGGGTTTGTGTGTTTGGTTATCATAAGTCTTACCGGGTGGCAAGTTCGCCTGTAAAAAACTGTATTAAATCATAAAACCAAAGCAGTTTTCTAATTTAATATATCGATTATACTAAAGGTGCATAAATTACATCTGATGGATACTATGTATGTATGGAATGTATTTTTGGTTAATCAACGAACGTTGACTTATGTCAGCGACGTCCCAACAGTAAAGCAATGCATAAAGCATTCACAAAAAGAAACAGTGGTTTGTCAGTAGTGTTTTAAAGTTTTTGGCTCACGAATTCATGTTCACGTCACTTAAGACGTGCCTATTGAAATATGAACAGAAATTTAAAACTAAAAAACATTGTTATTGATTGTTTCCAATAGACACTTTAAAAAATACGTTCCTTTAAAACCAATGAGAAAAAAAGTTTAAAAAAACCATAAACAACCGACAGATGATTTGTACGTATGTGCAACATTATTTAGATCCAACAAAATTACGAGCAGGCCAGGCCACCCATTTCACCAAAATAATATTAGAGTACATTTTAGTGAAAGAGAAAAATGCTATCCTCTTGTAGACTGAACTAACAAACTTTAATCTGGGTAAAAACTGACTATTTGACTCTATTTATTCTTGCAAAATGTAAAGTGTAACTAGGGGGCTACACGAAGCGTGAAAACTAGCGTAAAATTAATTTGTAATGTCAAAACGTTTACGCTTCGTGTGGCAGCAAAAATATAAAAACGAAACGTGAAACGTGTTTACGTTCGTGTTTTTGGTCCAAGAAAATAGAAATAGAAGAGAAATTAATTGATTTCGGAATTTTTTATCTGTTTTTTTCCGATTTTGTTGCTATACCAGCAAATAAAAACATAAATTATTCTCTGTTTGTAAGCAAAGCGTATGAAAAAAATAATTACGCTCGGGTTTACGCCTCGCGCGAGCCGTAAACGTTTTGACAGCGCCGCAGCAGTTTGGCATTAATCGTTAATGTCAAAATCATTACGTTACGCTTGATGTAGCCCCACAGTAACGGTTTATTTAAAGGACATGCATATTGCTGCTGCACGGACTTCTTTGCTACTGTCTTCGAACGAATATTTTCAAACAGCTTGAAACGTACGCTTTCTTTAGGTTCTCTAAGTATTGACTGACCTCTGTTCTTCAGATTTTGACGTCAAGAACCTTAGTGAACTTCCTATTTCTGCCTTTTTACCCAACAACGCTAATATCTACACATGGGGTAAATATTACGAAACACTGCTATAACGAAACGGATGGTATAGTCCCATTTTACTCGGCTCATCGACCGAATTAGACATTGAATGGGGATGTTTCATGTATGACTTCACAACAAGCGAGTACTGTTTTAAG
This sequence comes from Anopheles bellator, assembly GCF_943735745.2. Lineage (NCBI taxonomy): Eukaryota > Metazoa > Arthropoda > Insecta > Diptera > Culicidae > Anopheles > Anopheles bellator. Next base: position 48,383,198 of record NC_071286.1, read on the forward strand.
CAATGTAACACAGCAACGGCTACTGCTCATCCTCGGCAATCGCTACAAAACCTACACCTATGCAGCGTAAAAAGGGATAACGCTTAGTGTGGTAGTTTAGTTGAGCTGCTCTTTGCTCCACAAACACCAATGGAAAAGCTGTGAAGGATAAAGTATGTCAACACATAAATCATCCCAACTGTTTCAGCCAACAAGCAGGCCATTCCGAGGGACCCGTTTCTGTCACCGGTTCCAGATGCAGTGAAAATGTGATCCCCTTTTCTAGTGCAATGGCATCTTTGCGTGCTAGATTTTTTGGTAAAACGACCGGTGGCATTTGCGCCGTCCCTTCCAACCCACACGTGCATCCCCTTCAGCGTCGTCACCATTTCCTTTATTTTATCTCCGTCTCCCGCAACGCAGTTATCAGCTCCGTTCTGGCAGCGGCCGAAGTATGAATGAGCATCGATTGAACCGAGCAGAGCAGCCACCAACTGCTCGAATCTTTTTCGTTCATTGCAATAAATCACCGAACCTATAGTTCACTCTCTTTCTCACCTTCGCAACCATTTCAACTTGCGCTACACACACACATCGCTTTAACGTGCGGAACCGCGTTCAGCATCGGCATTTTCGGAAGCCCCTTCAGTGCTTTAGCCACCCTTTACGAAAAGACACTTTGGCGTGAAGAGTGAGTTGTGTGAGTGAGTTGGTCGGTCCTGAACGAAGTAGGTCGAAGACGAAGATGTATTAGTAGTGTTTCCCTGTGGCTAAAGTATTGATACCCAGCGTAATTCTCCCGCAACCGGCGTGCGACGGGTCATAAAAAGTAAGAAACCGTACTCCATCGCAGTCATCTCCACAGGTACAACGAGAGCGGCGTACGACGAGTGAGAGAAAAAATCGGTCATAAACTGCGAGGAAGGGAGGGAGCGTGTTAGGAAATAAACTATACATTAGGGCGTGGTTAATGCCATTATTTTTGATGTTGCTGTTATTTGTATTCCCAGCCGTACGAAATGGTACCGACGGCCGAGTACAGGTTCTTTTCATTCAACCCAACTTGATTCGATGTTTATTCGAGGCGTAATTCAAAGAGCACTCGGTGGCGGCACATGCTCTGCTAGAAGCAATAAAACAACAGTAACTGTGACTGATTGATTTCCGATTGTGTGCTGACAAAAGCCGACTTTCCAGAAGCCCTGAGTGATCTCCAAAACTGCAGACATCTCTAGAAACTGATTATGTGGACTTCTATTTTTGTAACCATTCGATTTGCTTGATCTTCCGTTTAACGTAGAAAATCGATAATCGTTCAGAGGTACTGGAATTTGAAATTGGCTCAGATAAGGCTCAGAGTATTGCAATACAAAACACAGATTAACAATACAATGTTTAATGTAAGATGCTTATAATAATCGAACACCTATGTCAAATAAAACAAGCAGCCACACACATTTACATGTTCCAAATTTTGTGATCATTATACTGACGCCTTACAGTACAATTAACGTCAATGCAGCGACAAGAATATGAGTCGATTTTTTATGCAAAATACCGGAATAGCACATTACAGAATAGAAAATATTTGAATTGTTTAGTTAAGCTTACTCGGTGTAGTTAAGCTGCTGCTCGGCAAATCGCTTACTGATTGTAATTCATGTTTTATTGCAAAAAATACAGCCATCAATCATTCTATGAAACGGCACAGTATAAAGCAGCACGGCATAAAAATGTTACCTAATTTCAGGATCGACCAAAAAGCAGCCAATTCGATAGATCCACCTCGGTTCGGCTAAACACTTGAATGTAAACGCACAACAAAAACAAGCCATTAAGCTACCGGCTTATCGACGCAGCTTACTAGTTCTTAATTCGTAAAAATTACAGCAAGCCTGCTCTTCGTGTCACATTTCCTACTTTTGGATTGGCTGATCCAAAACAATGTAGAATTTATGAAGGCCCTCTGTACATATTCATGAACTTATGGTACGGGAACGATCATTACAATAATTATTATTTTCTCACTTCCTTGTTTCCGGTTGGCTGATTTTATTCGAAATCCGCTGTACAGGTTTCAGAAGCATAACAATCACTGAATTCCCACAACCATACTAGAGAACAAAAATAGAAGCACTGGTCGTTTGAAGAATACGTTTAATAGAAGAAGTTTGAAGACATTACACGGCGTTTGATTTTTTAACTATGGCAAAATGTAGAGAGTTGGGGTTACATTTATATCTTGAACAATCGCGTATAAAAGTGCAATTTAATGATTTTTGAAAACCTATTGCCATTATTAAATTTCTACATATAATACATCACTATAAAGCTAAAGATCTCTCAGCCGAAATTAACGGACCATTTGGATAAAAAGGCTTCAGCATGAAATAATTGTACTACAAACCCAGAAACAAAGATAATGAATTAACAAATTCACAAAACTTATCACGTTGAATTATGAGCTCCTCGTAGGCATCATGCTTTAAAATAATGCATTTCATGAAAAATGTAGAATGAATAACCACTTAAATAATGAAACTTTTGTGTGTTTTATCTTGTATACTCTTCTTTCCGTCATAGAGCCCTATGAAATATGAAAGCCTTAATAGCTTTTATAACGACATACTACCAATTTCAATTTGTATGTCTATTCTCGAGAATACCACAAAGTAAACAAGTTTTAGTCTTCATCAGTTCATTCCTCTATCTTTATGGATCATGCACGTTACATATATGCTTATTAAAAATTACCATACGTCAGTTTTGTAAATTAAGTCATTCGAACTAAGTCATTTTTGTTATAGATTTCTATATTCCTCAAAAATATAATGGGTTTGGTATGTAAAATAAAACGAATTAGGAAAACACGAAGATTTAAAAAAACTGATTTAGAAAAAAAACTGTTCTTTTACTCTAACGATCAATTTTACCTGTAAGTGATTTTTTTATCTTAATCATATTTTTTTATCTTTTATCATAATTGTAGACTCACCAAAACTGTATTGACAATCATCGACAGCCTGTTGAGGCAGGTCAAATTCGACATTACGACTATAATCAGCATAGTTTGCAATCAATATTTGTATTGACTAGTGACTAGATTACACTGTAATATGGGATAATATAAGAATGAGTGATTTAGGCGTTTGATTTCATTCGTGCTACCGAAATGGAGGAATATGGTCTGAAATTCAATGAAGTGGTTTGGTTAAATTTGATAGAGTGAAAGAACTAAACTACTAGAACTAGTGAAAGAACTAGCCATGGTCCAAACTAGAAATACGATAAATGGGCGGCCACGCGAGACGCAAAAGACAGACTTTTCAATGATAAAGCACTTTAGTATTCAGTAAACAATTCTGCCAGGCGGTGGCTTTTCTCTAACAAACCGCTTAGATGCATACAATAGACAGCGGTACGCGTGATCCATTCAGTAAACAGAATCGAGTGCGTTATATAACACCCGATGTTCAGGTTTATTTGTTTACATCTCGCGACAAACAGGGCATTCTAAGTGGCGCCTTTACCGCAATGAGCGCGGGCAACGGGAACTGGAAGTGGGTACAGTGGATATTTTTTTAAACGTAAACAAACAAATGGTTTACTTTGTAGTCGTTGCGGCGCGTCTGCTATACTTGGCAATTTGCCTTTAATAGCCAGCCGATTGTCTAGGAAACTTGAGTTTTGGTAGCTGATTGAAGCACCGATCGTTTGCTTTTTCCATCAATCGACGTAGTGCATGAAACAGAAAATAACCATCGCGTCGCGGCCGATGGAAGGACGGCGTCGAAGGCGGATGGGGCATTTTGATCTGCACGCACAATCTATTTTCGATGTCTACGAAAACGTCATAAGAGCGATTGCTGTGAGCGAGCAGTTAAACATAGAGTCGACAGTGTAACCATAGAATCAGCACATGCGCGTAGATTTTCTCAAATATGACAGATTATAATTATTTAACAAATATGTACGATAACCTCTGAAGTATATTTTCGTAAATCGTAGGAAGAGTAACAATTAAGCATACATTATGTTCATGCACCCTTTTTGCTTACCGTAGGCGATATCGTTCCATTTTCGTAAAACATACAATCTTTACGCTTTGTTTTGCAAATCTTTATGCAAGAACGTGACGAAGTACACACTTTTACCAAATGGATGGTGTAAAGGTAAGGATTTTGAGGGATGTTGAGTTTTCGCCAATCATATAGAAATTAATTGACAAACGTAAAAAACGAAAACCAAACTAAATCTTACACTTAATAAACAAAACAATTCATTCTCAAAGAATTGATGGAAAAGGTTGGTTGGTGACAGGATGGGTGTAAGTGGATCAAATGAAACATATTCAATTCAATGTCAAATTATTCGGTTAGCATAACAAAGTATGAGACGAAACTATACTATGCAAAACATATATGTTACAACTTAAAACTAACTTAAGATCATACTGTCATAAAATAAGATAACATAAAATAAAAAGCGACTTACCTATCCAGTCTGGTAGAAGTGTGCCCGCAAGAGATTCTGAGTATCTCTTACCTGAAAAAGAAGAGACAAAAAGAAGTAACGTATTAGTTAAAAATACCATACCACGATTCGCAGAGACATATCACAAACATGGTGCGTATGATATGATATATATGTTTGTGAATGTCTTATTTCTCATTTCATTCAATTTAAATCCATACTTCATGGAAAGAAGCAACAAAGATGTTAGAAAAGAAGCACTTACAAGCAGCACTTAGAATGTAAAATGTAAATTTTTTGAACAATTGCTGGTTATAGAATGCTCGATAGCACGCGCATTTTAAATCCTGCACTGTATATCAGAATGCCGGATTAGATAAGTTAGTGGGTTAAGTAAAAGAAAAACGAAAGTCTCTGAAGCCAGATTTAGATCGCACGTTGTGAATAATCGAATCCCACGCACACATTTTCAAGAAATTCAAGAGATTCTTCAACAGCAGACCACCGACAGATTTGAATTGGTTGCTCGACTATTTCGTTATCAACCACAAGGATATTTTTCGTGAAAAGTGTCATGTAAGTAAGATTTATCGCCATTCTCCCTCGAATCGTCATCAGATTTCACTCTTTCCAATCGAATATTTTAACCTGTACACCTCTTGCTCCTTCGTCTAACGTCATTTCGTTTACCGGCTTCGGTCGTCTAGTTTCGTCTTAGTGTTATTTGCATTAAAATGATTTTTTTTTCTTGATCGTTAATCGTATTTTTGGACTTTTCAATCAAATGTAATTAGACAGATTTTTTGAAAAATAGCTAGAGGTGGCAAGTTTGAAATATTACACTAATTATCAATATTACAGACCACACACTTTTTTGCTGATGGTTCCCCATTGTTCAAAAACAGTGCAAAAAGTTTTCACTGCTACTCCTGTATTTTAGGCAAATGAAACACAGTAAATTTCACAAACTTTTTAAACGCTTTCCATAAAAGAACGGAATGCCTTGCGTGCTCAGCACTCAGCGTGGCACTCAGTACACAAGATCAGCTGTTGGACAGTGAGTGTCGCGCAGCACAAAACTGTTCTGCAAACTGGTTTTCTACACGGTAAGTGAGATGAAAAAGTAGCTTCTCACCATCGAAAGCTATGCTCACTTTTCCGTCTGGTCACATTTCACTTGCTGTTCGAAGCGTATCTTCGTCACAAAAAAACAAACGGCACCCAGTGGCTCGCAGCGTCCGGAAAGATACTTAATGATTATAGTGATGATGATTCTAATAGTCCGAGACGAAACTTCACCTGGTGATGGTCGCTTCAGGGGAGAGGAATGATGGTTTTATTCGTTACGTGTGGTTCAGTGTGTGTTTAACACGTTCCCGAGTGTCCTCAAACTCGATGACGCGAGGGACACAACATATTAATGTTTACGCGTGTCGTCCTCGTGCTTAGAGATGAACACGCGGCAGAGAGCAAATCTCTTGAAATTATGTCAGTGTGTTGCAAAGCAATGACTGCTTCGTCGTTCAGTTGTTTGACCAGACCAGTGAGCGTCTGGCCCGTCTACGATAATAAAGTGAGGTGAGTGATTTTTATTGATATATTCTCCTCTCCTGTTTTCTCCTAAAGTGTTTCGGAAATAATTCCACGACGTGTTTGTCATTCCACTTTCTCCTGCAAATTCGTGATTTTCTATTCTATTGCAGATCATTAAACAAAACATTTTTAAGTGGTGTTTTAACCGGACCTGATATACATTTAAACAGTTCAATAGCAACGACTTTGGCTCTACACTCAGCTGGACATTTAAAAATTACCAACCGTTCTCGCGTAGTGGCCGATACTAACAACAACATCATGCTGAGCAGTAAGCAGCCCAAGTGGTGTGTAGAGTCCATTCCCGCTTGGGTTTCAGAAAAACGTGTTTAGTGCGTACGTTTATTGTTTGCCCCTTCAGTGCCGTGCTTTTTGCGGTAACATCGACTCTGGCGCCACCAGTGTTACTCAATGTGTTTCAGGCAACAGATGCATATAAGGTGCATCGTTTAGATGGAGGGCGCCGCGTACCGTGTGTTTGTTCTCTATGCCTAACCCAAGCCGTCATCACAGAGCCGAGGAAAAAATTGTTTTGCTTAACACAGATCCACAAACACACATAGAGCAATACACGTACGCTCGAAACTCCAAACTGGGCGAATGCAGTGAAAAATATTTGAAAAACTCCCACACGGAAAATGTTTTCAACGCTACATCGTAATTGACCGCGCCGACGGAACTGCCTAGGCGCCGTCTTAAAACACGTGCCACGACGAGACGAGCGTTAGTCTATGTTATCGGAACTACAGTTCCGGTTAAGCAATGAAATGGGGTAACCTGAGCTGCAGCTTACTCTTCCGCTACGCCACAGTCACTCTATTAAACCCGAAAATCAATGCCAGCCAATTTAGTTATAATGCACATCACTACGGGTCTATTTTAAATCATGGGTAGAATTTTATTTAAGGGATTTCATTTTCATTGTTTAGCATTTATCATATCTTCTATTTGGCAATAATGCATAAGCATAAGCAAAGGTGCCATTTAATAAAATATAAATACATCATACTCATAAGAACATGAACTTCAATGATCAAAAACGCTCGGCATAATGTTACGAATCAAGAATGACTGTTAACCAAGTGTGAGCATTCCTATGCAAGCTTTTCATTACATACCAGCACACGCTATCTGGTACGTCCAGGAGTTACAAAAACTCCATAACTACAGCAAACAAATTCACAAAACTAACCTGCACACATAATATTCATTTATAGGGAGGTTTAAAACGAACCATAGTTACGGAGGACCAACAGGCGTGGCACATCAATTACCAGTGCCTAATTTAAAGCATTGCATAATTTTATCTTGCAAACCAGAGATCAAACCGCAAAACAAAGTACTACCAGTCGTAGAAGCTAATATATTTTAACATTTAAATATAAAACAAATTTAAAAATTATGTTAGTAAAAATTAAAATAAATGTGTTTACATACAATCTTAATAGTGAATTCAAATGTTCGTTATGCTTAAATCCTGATAAGCTTTGTAATTAAAGAAATCAAACCCAGTGTCTTCTCCTGCATTTGAATGCTTTTGTTTATGGCCCAACCGTAGAATATCACTAGGGTAATATTAAGAACCGTCTCCCAAAGATGCGACAATGAAGGATACACATCGTTTACACGTTCAGTCGAAAAAAGGAATGTTTGCCGAATGTATCAGCGAGGTACGAGAAACTATTCATCTCAGGCTCACCGCGACCACGACCACTTCACAGGTTCTTTCTTTTCACTCAGACCGGCGGCGCCAAATTGCAAACGGTGTGAGAAAATTATACACGTGTTCTATCATGGTTATTAAATCATTTGCTGTTGTTTAATGGTGTTAGCATTCGCTACTTCCGACTCATAAAAACTGCACTCGTCTGATGCGGGTGCTGCTGCGGGTGATGGTACTTGGTGATGGTGTTGCTGTTGCTGTCTGCTTGCTTGTTCGCTCACATAATTTTTCCTTTCTTTCACTTTTCTGTTAGAGCCCGGTAGCTGTGAAATTGTGTGAAGTTATTATACTAGACAAAAGGCATTTATTATCTTAGTACACACAATATTGCAAAAAAACAGTATAACCGAAAACAGAACACTGGGCAGCCACCGAAACAAAATGCTTCAAAGACGAGGATGCGGATATGCGGAATGATGAATGCGACCAACGCGAATGGACCATGGCACGATGATGTTAGTTTTTAATTTAACTCAGTACTTCTGAACGCTCACAGCTTCCACAAAGCTTTTACCTTCGAGTCGCAGGGTTACATGTGGTAGAATGCTTAGACGCTTACATTCATGACGATAGACGAGAGGTGGTGATGGTGTGCCTGCAGCACGTTTGGTACAATCAGTACTCCAATAAATACGAGCACTCAACACGCAAGCTTCGTGGTTGTAAGTTGCGAAAAATGCTTATATCAAAACCTGTTAAGTTAAAATGACAAAATGAGCAATTATAAAATTACTTCGGATTACGAAACCTAATCACTCCTGGTTGAAATTGTTATTACTTTTTGCTTGCTATGCGACCACCGGAGGTGTGGCCGGAGTTTTATCAATAGAAGAGAAGAAAGACGATCGAAATCTCACGGATTTCAAGTTTGAAATCCTAAGACAGATTTCTATCCAAATGTAAAATGACTTACACAAGCATTTCTGCTTTGTTTCCTGTCAGTCAATACAATATCTTTTTAACCCCTCGTCCGCGTCAACAGACAATTGTTTGTCCACCGGCAAATGTGTGGCAGAATGAACGACTTTTGCGCCGAATTGCTCATTGTGGTATCTTACATCACACTTTCTACGTGCGGCTTATGCGGTTTATCAAACGTCAAAAGGCGTTTTGAGTGCGAAAATGAAATTGAAAATGCCTCATGAAATTGGCAGACGGCGGAGGAGAAATTGTGTGTTGCGTGCTGCAGTCGAAAAGAGCCCAATGTTGCAGCACTCAGCTAACCAATAACGTGACACGTCACACGTCACGGTCACAGGCTGTCATAAATGCTCATCTCTTTTCACGCCTTTTTCACCAGGCACCCATAATGCACTCACAACCTACCTGCCGCAGATTCTTGCGTGTTGAACGAGAGACCTAACACGTCGAATTTGAGCGCAACAGAAAGAGAGAAATGACGAGGTGCGATAAACTTAAAAAAAACAGAGTCGTTTTATTGGCAGAGCGACTAACAACACAAACGAAACGCAGCGTGAGAAGACAAGGAGCTCACCTCTGCAAAAAGTGAGACAGAGTTTTCTTTTTGCTTACTCTTTCTATCTACGACACTGAGAGAAGCAACTCAATCGTTCCGAGTATCCGAGTATAACACGTTAAAAGAGAACGTCCATTTTATCAATACCTTTGTCAGAGTCGGACCTCCTCGCGTCATCAGTGGTCGCGCGCTAATCGTGCACAAACTTTTTGAAAACATTCGATTCCTTCGGTAATCATCACACAGTCGCCACTGTTCAAACAAAACGAACGATTGTTGAAGGATGTTCAGTGCTGCGCCAAACAGTAACAGTGTACAATAGGTGCCGCTTCATTCGCAACAATTGAACAGCAACAAAGAGGCTTGCAGGAGATAAAGTGTCGATTAAATCCTCCCTACTGTCCGTTTGTTTGACCAAAACAAAAAAGTGTACGTAATATAGTGAAGACTGTGTTGATAATAGGCCGGGCAGGGATAATAACATGGACAAAAAACATTCCCCACATATACAAATATGCCGACGGCAAACTGGGTACTAGAGGAAAGAGAAACGATTACAACAGCAATTGCCCATCCGCTTCGTTGTAATTATTCATAAATAAGCTTTATCGGATTAACGCTCATCGTCGACGGTCACTCGACCACCAGATTCAGCCAACACATCACAAGGCGTATCTGCTTGACCACATAAAATGTTTGGGAGATGGTGTGCTGGCTTCGTTTGATCACTAACTTTATCCTCACGACTGGGGAAAAGATGTTGCAGTGCAGTCGACAGACCCAGCGAGAAAGATGATGGATGTTTTGAGCAAAAGTGCGGGCAGAAAATGCAAATCCTCTATCACAAAAATGCCATGAAGTCCTCCAACCACTGTTTCGGGGTTATTCAGACGCTCGGAGAGAATGTAACCCAAATTGAAGTGTTTATTACGACGCATTATCGATAATGAATGATGTCTCTAATTTACTCGCCCTTCTGACCTTCGCGAATGTCGCGAGCCGTAAACGTAGGTGATGTAAACCCAGTTGGTCGGGTACCGTGGTAATTAGTGTAGACCAATTGGCAAATATTCGAACAATGCCGATGTGTCAATCCGTGCAAGAATTATTACACAGACGATAAACAAATATAGTTTAAGAACGGTAAAAGATGCAACACTATCAACAAGTTATATCTTTGTTGTTTTAGAGTTCGATCTGACGTAAGGCTTTGAACGCAATTAAATTCGCCAGGGGGAAGTGATTCAGCCATGGTTACTTACTTACTGGTTACTTACCACAACAAATTGTGAATAAAATAAAGAAAATTTTCAAATGAACGAAATGCAATATTTAAGAAATATTCAATATCATTTACTCTAGAACACGAATGCCGACCAATCTCATAAATAATTTCTCCGTTCCATCCAATAAACACTGTCGATGGTAATTTCAATTTCTATTTATTACAACACGTCCGAATCCAAAAGTGTCAGTACCCAAGACTATCGACAAGTCTCAAGGTTACGTAACACCAAATATTCGGCATGTCAGGAAAGATATCTTTGGCCTTGAGCAGAATCGTTTTACGATGATACCTGGTCTGTGATGACTTAAAAAGCAATTGAAGTAAAGTAGGGGCAAATGTATTCGCTTATTCCCAAAGTCGCACAAAAGACCACAGTAAAGTAAGGCATAAAAAACATAAGAAGCACCTAATTGTGTCGTCACGTAACAGAACCATGAAATTCAGCAATCGTTCCGTCAAGAATACCTTTTCTGAAGCTGTTTCCAGGAAATATGCCATAAAATATAAGTATGATTGATTTTCACCTAGACCCAGACAACGGGAGGTTCAACAGGCATTGTTTTTGTCATACCGTTTTCTCATCTTTTTTGGTCTATTTCTTTTTTACATTGCATCTAGCGGTTATGGTTCATCAGATTTATTTTTAAGGGGAGAAAAATGTCTCGTCGCATCGGAAGTAGAGATAATTTTACTTTTTAATATACACATAAATAAATTAAAATGCGCGTTTGCTCTTAGTGATACAATTTTTTTGACCACATAATGATCATTCATTATAGTTTTTGTACAATTTTATTTATTCAATTACTATCAAACTTTAAAAAACCTAAAAATTATATCCGTTCTTAGGCCAAACGAGAGGAAAAGCATCAAATTGGCCAGATCCGATTTCTCACATGAAGCCACCATTACTGTCAAAGCAATCGTAGCTGTATAGCTGTCACAAAATGAATCATAAATTTTAAAATCTTCTTTTTCGAAACTTTTCCTGCAGCCATGCTCCTTTGTTTGCGAAAAGAGTGAAGAAGATAGAGCTGGGCCAGAATCAACATAACACATCATTGCTGAATAATAAATAATACCACACAAGTGATAAATACACCGGTTCTGCGTCAAAACACACTAACATGAAGACAACGGTTATGACAAAAGCGCGGTAAGTGCGAAAGAGAATGGACAAGCGAAAGAGAGTAGCGAACGGGCGCAACATGAAACAACACCTTTATAGGAAAATGATATCGCGAACTCGCCAGGACAGGAAACTGCTAAAATACTTTTGCATTCTAATGTGTATCACCTCCGAAGGACCTCCAAAGCCTCCCAGAAAAGTTCGAAGCGATAATTTTTTTGCAAATAATCATGATTATTCTGAGTTCTTTTTCTAAACTCTGTTTCCTTCGATCAACCCAAGTTATTTCCATTGCGCCCAAATTTCAACCCGATTTCTATTAGACGATGATCATATTAACGGATAAAGTGCTACTGACTGGCAACACTGTTCCGCTGCTGCCATCGTTACCATAATCGTAAACTAGCAATTACAGTTTTGTTCACTCGGTGGGCTATTATTTTCCCTCAGCAACGCATACATGCGCAAGCTCACACACCCAGTTTTTTGACCGTCTCTCTTCTCCTTGAACCCCTTCATCATCGTCATACTTTCCGAACATGTATGAAAGATCTTTCCAGTTTTCCTGTTGTTCCTGTAAGGTTGTGTTAAATCCCAGCGTTGGATGTTGTTTCTACGGATTGGAAGTTATCAATACGACTCGTCGGATTTTGGTTATATTGAGAGCCAGATTCGACCGAGACGATCCTCTACGTTACGATAGTTTTTTTATCCTAATCATTCGATCGTGTGGATCGAAGCTGTTTAGCTGGCTGACTGATTTGAGCCTCTCGGGGCTGGAGATAGCGGCAGCTGGTGTAATGCCTAAAGATACCACTTCCCAACAGCGACGCAAAAGAGGAACAAGAGCTCAACGAAAAACATGAGAGAACCAAAAAAACGCCGAGCCCAAAGTGAAGAGGATGAATTGGTTTGCAAATGGGTATTTCTTGATTTATTTTCGCGTTCCTTTTCCACTTTGCTTTACCAAACTCAGACTGGTCGTTGGATGTAGGATTTAGCACTGTGCTATTATATGTTTCGGTTTCGACCACAATGTCAGCATCGCAAAAAGCCACGAGAGCAACAAATGAAACATATTCAAAAAAATTAAAAAAATGAACGTAAAGATAAAATTAGTTGGAAAACCAAAACATGAACACGGGGTTTGGGAGATTCAACTCGTTCAGCTCCATGAGTTCATCGCCTCCTTAGTACAAATTGCAGTCACGGAATAGTCTACGAAAAAACAGGTTAAGAAAGGTGAAAAACGTGCGCTAACTGATGATAACACTAGTTGAAGCATGTATTCTATGATCGTATGATAACTGCTCTTTGGAATATAGAAAAGTTTTCCTTGACATTAAGAACAGCTTTTCTAATTTCATCTAATATGCTAATGTTACTGAAGCAAGAACGTTTTCGTTTGTAAATCTAGAAATCTAGGCCATTTTTCTAAGGTACATGAATAATACACACACCTAATAAGATTTTCGCTTGTAACTATTTATTGTACTATTATATTTTGGCAATGAACACATTTTATTATACTGTTTGATTAATTAATAGTTAGTTTTGATGAGTATCGCCCACTGAGGAATACAAAGCAACATAATCGAATGAAGAAACTTGCTGTCAATATCGGTCTTTGCCATATCAACTCCCAAATCCGTGTTCTTACTTTAACATCAGTTGATGAGTGATGGCTTTTATCAAGTTCTCTACTGGGTGTTACGATTATGCTTATAACCCCAGTATGATGTACAACCTGTACACCGATGCCAATGCTGCTACTGCTATTCTTGCTCTAGACCTCTTGCTTTTTTGTCCGGTATTTTTGGTCTTGCTATCTTGCCGTGTTTTTCGGATGCTTCAATCGCGCTGCACCTAAATAGATTAAGGCGGAAGTTTATTGGAACGCAGTTTTATCAATGTGAGAAAATGCAATATCCTTTTTATCAGTTTAAGTCTGGCACACATTCCTACAGCGCAAGCATGAACGGGGCCTGCAAGTGTAACATAGATTACAATCTCGATCGCGAATAAAACGTATGATCGTACGACGCGACGGACACGCTGCGCTTCACTGGGAGCGCTTTCCTGCCGCCGCCCACTGTCCATGTTTGCAAGATGCAATAAATACTCGTTCAAACTATTTCGCTGACGGCTGGTTACCCTCCTGTTGCGAAACGGCAAAGCCGAAATGCCAGAAAAGAATAGCACACACAAAATATACATAGCATTTCAGGGTTCAATTTTTTGCAAAAGTGACGAATCGTCCAAATGTGCAATTTCAAGCCACCTGCCAAACAAGTCTGATGAATGGGAAGGAGTATCAAAAATATGTCACATTTTCAAAGCGGAATTGCTGATCGCGCTCTGCTCTGGCCGCAGATGCAACAAAGATTGTTCAGTTTTCACGCATCAATGGTAATAATGTTGTCAATAGCAATACAAAACCAACGCCCGATAATGTGAAGCGAAAACAACAGCATACCGATGTAACGAAGATGCCAACGGATAGATAAAGGAACTGAAAGCAAAACACGAGCCTTCCTCCTTCACGTCGCGATGTTGCGACGGCTGGTGTACAAGGAGGGACACATTTTCGCATGCATCCGTTCGGGGCACACGACTCGGTCACTCGATGTGCGGCGATGGTACTTGAAGTGGGCCGTAGGAGCATATTATGTGCGAAATTATTGTTATTGAAACATAAGTTGCAGTAAATGACGCCCGTTTCGAAAGCCATCGATGAAGCAAGCCCGCACTGGTAAAAGGTAAAAGTGAGTTCTCAATGTTTTAACGCGTGTTGGCATTCACGATACTACACTTGTGAGCATAGTTAAAACCGATTAGACTAGGTGTATCTCATGCAGAACAGGCTGAGCTCTATAATAGCCTTTCGCGATAGAAATGGACAAACGCGCCGTGAACCGAAAAGAGTTCCAGGTACCTATGTGATCAATCGCGTGTCGAATTGTTCATAATGCTCTGACGAAACCAAGTCGGTTCCCTTGGCATTACTCGGCTAAGACCAATCATTATTATAATGGTTCAAAAAACCATCCCCACTGATCGTAGAAAAGCACAACGGGACAAACGTACGATGATTTCTTGATCACGATCTTTTGTTGTTTTGGGTTTCCTTCTTCTTCTCCATACAGTCCTCAGTATCTTTATAATGCGAAAGATTATCTGAATAAAGCAAAACCATCCTAATGCTCCTGATATGCAGCATCTATGAACATTCCACAGTGATGCAAAAATAAACTGACCACACACGCCTTGACGATCAAGAAACACGCGTTTAACATAAATAATGCAAATATTACGCACTTCAATACACTTATCAATGGACAGGTGAACAGCTTGGGGAGGAAGAACGATCACAATAAAACATAAGAAAATATCCGACCCGCTTCAGTGTAACGTAACAAAAATGTTACGACAAAACATGATCATATGTGAACTCGGTTTGTTAGCGCATCTGTGTTCTAATAATGATCCATGCAAAGTGTACCACACCAAGTTTTTTGCATGTAAATTGCAACTTTGGGAACTTATTTTATCTTGACAGGTTTTGGTCACTTTTCGTTTTTATGTGTCGCTTTTCACGTACAAACAATTCCTCCTTCATCCGACATCCGTGTCCGTCATTATTAACGAAAAACATGTAAAAGTTGAGGTGATGGCAACTTCTAATGCCAAATCGGCACAATCTTATAGGCTCCGGATACGTAGGAGGAACGGATGACGCGATAACGCCAGGGTTTCGGTTTACCTTTTCGAACTTTTGTCGAGAAGCAGAACTACGGAAGTCGCTGTATGTAGTTCAATGGAGCAACCGATGGGAAGCACACCAACCATGCAGTTTTCCGTTCCTAGTAAAAAACGCGGTCAATGGCGGTCTGACCGACCTACCGACTGACTGACTAAACAACTGACCGGACCCGGACCTGAGCGAATGAAGGGGGCACCGCGTTCGTAGCTTCGTAGCTTTAGTATTAGACATTGCCCGCGATAAGCGAGAGGCAAATTTCCAAACATTCCGTAAACCCTTTGAATGTGTCGAGAAACTATTACCGACCCATGCCGTCGGATGTTGGGGAAGTAATAATGGCATTGGCTTTTTTGAGAAATGATTTATTGCTCCATTTTGGCAACCATCTATCTCTCTTGGATTTTCGTTCTTCCTCTCTCGGTTTACCTTGGCTCTGCGGTTCGGCCACCGTTGCACGATATTCTTATACCTTGTGGAGCACCTTCTATGCTGCGATGTATGCTGTTGTGTGCCTGTGTGTGTCTGTGTGCGTGTGTGTGTTAGGAAAGTGTCTCGTTCGGGAGGTCAGAACACCAAAGCATTCCCAACAGCGACGGCACGCTCTGCAGGCAGCGTGTACCGCGCGCTGGGCCCCCCGTGGATTCATTAGGGCAATTAATTCGAAGTCGATTTTCCGCTGAGCAGCGCGCGCGCGAAGGCTAAACAGCAGCACCTCAGGAGCAACACTTGATGCCTCTTTCAATACAACAGTATTGAAGTGCAGGGTGGCTCATCGATGGTCTCTAAATGGCACACCTTCAAATACCACTCTAAATAGTCCCTAAACGGTACACCTCTAAGGGGAATGTGATCATTACGAGCATGGTGTTGTGACTTAAGAACTGAAATTAGAGTGGAATGACCGCGCTCCATTCCCGAACTCAACATGTCATCACTGATTCCCACTGATCTCTGTAGCTGTAATGATCATGCTCGCCACAACCGGTGGCGAGTAATGTTGGACAAACTGATCGGGTCCCAAGCGTAGTGCCTTCTTACAAAAATTTATTATAAATTGCACGTTATGAAAATTTGATACAAAACATATAAGAAAAATATAATATTGTCCTCATTTATTTTCGTTCCAATGACATCTATTGGAGTCAACCAATATAATAAACTAAAACTTGTTAAACCACTATATCGATTGAATATTTAAGATTCCAGGTTTCGTATATAAAGCATAAAATATGAACTACACCTAAGGTGTATAAAAACTTCACAGCCAGTACTGGTTAATTTTTGGAGCATTATTGAAGATGTGCCAATTCTTTTGTTAAATGAAGTTCAAACTACGACGTTGAATTAATCATGGAATAATTAAATATCTCACTGATAGGAATCTCACTACTACTCCTTGCAGCTCATCAGTCCAACAATGAAAAAAGTTAAACCCATTATAAAATACAACTTAAAATTCATTTGCATCTCTAGCATTCGACATTTTTTTTTTCATAGTACAATTGGCCGAAAAACACAGTACAGAAAAACAAAAACTCAGCAGATTACATTTAAGAAAGAAAGTGGGAAGCGGCAAACTAACAAAGAAAACAAGAAGAAATAAGAGCATAAGGCATTGCATCATAGCACCAAAAGCTAGTCTCTCGCTCATCAGCTTTAGTGAAACATACATGCCAGGGAAAATGATTTTAATTTTGCATAACTATAAATAAAGCGATATTTGAAAAATCGATCTAATTGCCACAATAAAATTCTTTTCCAGAGATAATATCCTTCAGTAGACGCGAAACGCTTGTGTCACATTCCGTACGGGTATGAAATTGAAATTTTAAGTACATTTCAATTTCTGATTTTCACAGTGCTTTTTCAACTTGTTAATTTTCTTATTATTCTTCTTTTACTTGGATTTCATCCGGCGTGCATTATTTCTTCTCTACTTGGTGCTAATGGGTTTCTTATAAGAATTATTCATGAACTTTCAACCAATGAGAGGATAATTATGTAATAAGAATTGTATGCAATTTTCCGAAAACGGTTTGCTGCCATCTGATATTGATGAAAAATTATTAAAAATTTCGGAATGATGTAATCGAAGATCGAGATGCTTTCCCAAATGCTATAATACAAGAAACAAATATGACAATAAAACAGAACATGCATAATTTTGGTTTTTTGTATTTTTGTTCAATATTTTAAATATTTTTTTACCTATAGTGTTATTCTAGTCAAATATTAAAACCATCTTTCTATGGATGTTTTGAGTTCATGTTTGTCGCTTTCTGACCTAACGGTAACACTTACTAGGAGCGGAAACATAAGAAATTCTCCTTTCAAAGCGAACAGTTGATTCCAAGAATTACCCTGCCCAGGACATTGGACGAAGGGAAAGCACATTTTCTTACAAGATTTTTCCTTTCTTCGTTTATATGTTGTTTATATGGATTCGGAACATAACCCACACAGCCTTAGTGCGCTATCCTTCGAAGTTGGAGTAAAGGCAATAGGGAAAGCCTACGGCTAATAGCAAACGAAGGACATGCGTCAAAAGAAAGCACAACTGAATCGCATCCGTAGAGGTATATAGAGCACCGAAAATGACGCACAACGAGTATCTGATGACGGTGGTAAATGAATGCTTCTATACTTGTATAGCACAACGACGAATCACAAGCCATACAACAAGAGTGTCCCAAAATACGATCTCCAGCAGCGTGTGTCGGAGAAATGGAGCAAAGCGAGAGAGAAAAAAGGATAGAAAGAAGATATTGAAAGTGACAAAGTATATTTCAAAACTTGTCTTGCTTCACCTTCCATTTTAAAAGAATAAACCTTAGATGACGTACTGGTGTTTTACTATATTTGAAGCAACACAGAATGGTGGAATAATGAAAGCGAAAGACATTGAAAAAACCGTTAATGTATTCAAGAAGAAACTTGACCAGTCTGCGATTGCTTTTGTTAATCGTTTAAACCCCAGAACAGCTCTATATTCTTCCTGCACTGGACACAGAATGAATGCACTCAACGTTCTGTTTATACCGAAAGACACCACTCGCAGGCACCGCTCGATAGACTCGTCGCTCCCCGTTTCAAAATTAATGAAATTTAATCACGTCTTTAAGCGATTAAACTACGTCAATTACAATCACCTCATCCTTGAAGATGAAGACGCCAACAAATGGTCAGTCATTTAAGCACACAACTCTTTCTCCAATATCAGGAAACCTCAACTTCTTTGCAGAGATTAAACGTGTTTTGTTCAGGCAGCGAGTTTATTAAAAAGTTGTGCAGTTGATGCTCACAACCGAGGGTCCTCCTTTACCTATCCTTGACCGTAGTGAGTTCTGCGGAGAAGTGCGAGAAAGAAATCTCTTCACTGTCCTTCGTACAGGGCGGCGACGTCAGATAACGTTCACTGTGGACAGACGCTGTTGGGTCTCATGAGCCGCGGGAAGAAAAAATCACCTCGTCGTCCAACGAAAGTACTGTGCCACCTCCGCTTCGTACAACTTGTTATTTCTTCTTATATTTCGCGTCGAGGCGAAATTTCTTGGACGAGCTGTTTCCTTTTGGTGCGCTTACATGACAGTGTGTCCTTTTCCTTCTCTAATAGAGCATAGGAGAAAATCGATGCTGGCAAAACTGCTCGTTGCTGGCCGCAGCAGTCAATCAAGCAACCGAAGAGTGCTTCTTGGCCGTGACCGCAAGACAGTGGATGGATGTTGTGCTACTGCGAAAGAATCGTGTATTTCTCAGTCACATCTTTTTGGTGCATCACTCAGTGCCTTATAGTAACTGGTTTTTAAGTATTCCGCCTGCGGTTCTCACACGCTGCCGTGACGAAAAGGGCGATTTTTTCCTAATAATTTTCGCATATAATTCATATTTCGAAGCAAACCGAGCGAAGCGGTGTACACAAATTGGCCACGTAACTTCCCAGTGGAAGTTGTTGAGGCGTTTGTTCGCTGTGACAGCCAAACACGAACGAGGAACTGACTGAGAGAGAAAATCACGCCAACGTAAACTCACACGATTTTCATAACCTTTGCTTCTCTTTTCTTGCTGCTCAAAGCAATCTACACTGTATCATTTACAGAAGAGAATTTCGCAAAGGGAGATTGACGGCTACGGCGACTTCAAATTGAGCTTGGTAGGCCAAGGAATGAAAATCAATTATTTTGAGTCTTTCTGACAAACACAAGAGTACCCAGAGAGTCTGGATACCCACCCAGCGCATCCTGTCCCTAAGACGTAAAAACATCTTTTCGTTGTTCCTTTACGTGGAACACGATCAAACTGCATGCTGGTATTCGCCTTTTGTGCCTGCCTTGCTGTCGCGCTTGGATTTCCGCTCGATAATATTGGCCCGCGTGTGCCATAACGCGTCGACACTGACAAAGAATCCACGAGAACAGGAAGAAATATTGCATTCTTCGCTGCTCTCAGGCAACAGCTGCTACTCGCTGCCTCGAGAATATACAGTACAGAACGAGATTTAAAAAATACAATCGCGATGTGGGTAAGATATACATAGTAAAGCGAGTTGTTAGACTTTATATTCCGAACAACACAACATGTGATAACTGTTTTGGCAGAGCTTTTCCTATCATGAGTTGTTATGTCCAATATGTTCGAATAAATAGCAAGCATACGAATCAAGTATGTACAAACAAATCAACTAATCCGGTAAACAATGAAAGCCGGATCGACGAGCACGAGAAAAGGTCATCAATTTTCATTTAAATTATGGCGTTCCAACTTTGCAGGACTTGCAGGGTGGGCCACTTACTTTGGGGAATAAAAAACATTGCTTGTAAACGATCGAACGATCCTCTACCCTGAAACTGATGGTACATCCCACGATCTCTTTCTATCACAAAACAACGAGGCTCCTCAATTCCATTCCGATAACGAGATCAACATCACAAGTTCGTTTTCTGTGGATTCTTAAGAAACCCGGTCACTTGCCCTTTCAAAATACAAACACACACTCACGAATACCACGCTGTAATCCTTGCTCAGAGACTGTTGATTGCAACTAATAACGGATCATCATCAAACCGATCCGCCCGAAAGCAGGTTATGATCACAATGGGCTAATGTTAGGTGGCCTTCCTTCTCGGTTCCGAATTATGTTTTCCCTTACTTTCCTATGCGAATGAATGAGGAATGAGAATCGACCAGGACAGTGTAACAGAACTAGTCCTTCAACTTAAGCATGTGCAGAGGCGTGGGTGGTTCACGACATAGCACAAAATTGAATGGCAAGTATTTTATATAGTTTTATTCAAACACATTTATTGTGACATCATCCGGTGTCTCAGGTTGATTGGATGTTGGGTGAGAATAAAAGGACATTTTCTCATTTGGGTTGTGAAATAATCGCGTTAGAACATTTTAAAACCCACAGGATGAGGACACCGTCCTTAGCGATGTCAAAAAAGTGGCGGATATTCAAATTTGTTCTTATCGATAAGAATCGATGCCGTTTACACTCCGGGGGCTTACCTGCAATAGCCATCCAGGGGTAAAAGGTGTGGTTGGACTGGTGCAGTCCGGTGGTGGGAGCAGGTTGGCCTCCGGTGGAACCGGTTAGTGAACATTGGTTGGAGTTCCACGATCCGGTCACTCCAGCGGCCGCGGCCGATCCAGTCCGGCTGACCGGACTACCACCGGAGGCATCGATGTAGCCTCCGACGCGGGAATCGGGCGTGCAAGCTGAGGGCCGCACGGGAACCGAGCTGTTTTGCTGGGCAGGTACATTGCCACCGGCAGCGCCGGCCGCGGTAGCCGTTCCGTTGTTTGCACCACTGTTCGCGTTCCACACGTCCTTGTATCCGTTGGTGGCGTCCGCACCACTGTTGCCAGTGGCTCCCTTCGTGCCGCAGTCCTTCGTGCTGTAGGAGCCCTCATAGATTTGTTTGCAAGCGGCCTGTATGCTAGCGTCATAGGGCGACTCCTGAGCCGTGCGTGTCTGATGCAGGTGATGGTTGGTGTAAGGTGACATACCGAGCGACAGCGGGAATCCTCTGTACGCCGCTGCGGCCGCGGCTGTCGTCTGATCATGGTGCGTACCGGTGGCCGTCATCATCCCGGCAGCCGCCTGGTGCGGATGTCCGTAGAACCCGGTTTGCTCAAAGTACGAATTCATCTCGAGGCCGTATGGTTTCGTCGCGGGTAACACAGCACACACCACCCACCAAATGCAAAGTCTGCGGACACAGACACGCTCGCACTTACTCTTTGGGTGCGTAAATTTAGAAAGTCTCCCAACGTTCGTTACTTGCTAGTCTATTGCAGGACGAAGAAAGATCGTGTGTCGAACCACATTGACGCGAACGGATCATTCGATTCCAAGCTCATTGTTTAACGCAGAACTGGGAATGAGGGATTTTTCGACGCCGATACTTCATTTCGACTTTCTGTGGAACTCGATCGACCGACCGGCAGGCTTTCGTGACCGCAACACACACACAACACACACACACACACCGACCGTTACCGCGTGGATATGCACGTCGCTGTTATCACGCGCGTTTGGCACAATACACCATTATTTGCTTCCGAGCTAGACCGACAGAATGCTCCGGCAGCAGTGTTATGTAGCCGGAAGTACTATTCAATTTGCGGCTATTTTTTGACCGCACACAAAGCCACCGCCGTTTCCCCAACTCCAGAGCACGTCAAACGTCAACAACGAAAATCAGCCGATCATCAATCAGCCACCGATGCTTTCTCTGGAACATTGCGCCCTATGCACTGTTGCGGCTGGCGTCTTCCGCTTTACTCGGAATCGAACCAGAAATCGATGGTATTGTTTTATTCTCTTCGCTGCGTCTACAGCACATAGTCCATTGCACTTTGCATAAGAGCCACACACGGCTTTGGAACAGAGCCTTCTGGCACCGTAACAGGCGATCACCTCGAGAAATGTGATCGGCGATCTTGTGTGGCGATCATACCAGCCGAACCGTTTTGTGTCAAAATGTTTCACAGTACCAAACCACACTACACGGCGCGCTATGGTGGAAGCATTCCATCAATTTGGAGCAGAACCTCGACCTGGGACCTCGAGACAATCACGTTCACTCGGAACACGGAAGTCCGGATATTAATTTTATTTCTTCTCCTGTTGCTGGACGAAAACAATTGTCGTTAGCTACTTTTCGCTCACGTGCATTAACACACAGCACGACGACACACCGTTAACAACAGACCGATCCGCTTGTGTGTTCCGCGACTTCCTACTATTATTTCGCCAGCAGCGAATGGAAGGCTCGCCAGAGTCGTCACACCAACGAGTGGCGCAATAATAATATTAATAACAATAAAAATAAAAACGCGCCTTGCCTAAACGGTTGTCTTCAGACGAATGTTCACTTTATTTTGATACGACAGAACCGAAACTATCAATATCTCTCGCTTCGCGCCTGGCCATCGTTCGTTCGTCGTTTGTTTCGCGTGTGTGCAATGATCTTCTTCGGCCGCGGCTTTAATGGTGTGTGTGTCGGAATGGATGTGTGATGAAGCGAGAGAAGCGACGCCGAAGCCGAAAGAGAACGCTGCGCGAGCGAGCACTTCGGATGAGCGAGCGAGAGGCAGAACGAAATACCAGCAGTGGAAGAAAGAGAAGGCCTACGGTGCTCGAAAGACGAGTTGCTCGACGAAAGTCGAGTTGCAGTCCACGCACACCCGAAGCTTTGCTACCAATACATCATTATTAATGAGCATATAAAACACATTAAATTGAAATATATTCTCTCTCGCTCGTCCGCTGCTCCGAACTGTGACAAAACGAGAACGAGGAGCAACTTTGCGCAATATAGCGTTGTTTCACACGAGTTTGGTGTCGCTTTCTCGCTCTCTCGTTCCCGTCGTCATCGTCATTGAAGCTGGCCAAATTAAAAACTGCACCGTGGAAACCAGTCGTTAGGGTTTCTGATTTTCCGCAAGGATCATCATTTAAACTCCAACACTCTCGGCGTGTGTTTCGATGCGAGCTTCTGTCCTTTCTTTATGATTTCCATGAAGGCATCATCCCGACTCGTCGCGAGATAGGAAACGAACAGAAGAACGGTTCCCTGCGATAAAGTTTTTTAGAATTCTCTCGTCGTAACTAGTGCCACTCTGGAAAGTGACTTCTGAGATGGATAAGGGTTTGAATTGTCAACATGTTTGAAACCAATGTTTATCGCACAGTTCACAGGGATGTTCTAATGCAGCCGGGGCAACTTAAACGACATCGTTTGAGTACAGCGTCGCAATCGCTCATTATCCTCGGCCAGTCGGTAAAGGCAGACACCACACGTTCTAATCGTGGAAAAGTAAAACATTACCAACAGGATACTTGCCTTGCTCTGCAAACTAGGACCCCTTAAACCCTTTAACACCTTTTCCTCACTAGAGATGGAAACCGATGTGCAACTACAATTTTATGTATTGTGTAAAAGCCGTAATCCTGTTTGTGTATGTGTATTACTCAGCGACCTCTGAAGAGCGAAACTTTCTCTTTTGTAGAGGGAAAGTCTATTGCAAGTTCAAAAAAGCCAGTCAAGGCTGTTTGGTGGGCTCATCTGATGTGACAAAACTCCCGAGACAATCCGGGATGCTGTCGAACGATGTGTTCTTGTCTGAGTTATACCGCATCGCATGCTATGCTCCGAACTCCTCGTTGCTTTTCCTAGCGATGGTATGAAACACTGGTAATTTTGATTTATTGCCACTCGCAAAAGCCGTGACCGTTTTACCTCTACATGCGCCGTGAACTTTTTACTTTTCCATTTTCATCATCGCGAGTGACAAGGATACCGACCTAAGGAAACCCCGAAACACCTAGACTTATGAGGTGAGAAATCGAAATATGATTTATGAATTACTTTTGAACCATTTTTCGACACTGCTTTACAAGCTCTGCAGTACGCATTCCTTTTGTTGCTTTCTTCGATGTTGCACCAGAGGCGTTTTGTTTTGACTCATTTCTTGAGATGATATTACGAAATATTTATGGTTTTGTACCGGCGCCTGACTTAGTTTTTATTGTCGGGCAATTCACTCGGTCTGTCAAAACAATCAATAATTAATTATCGTTTGCTTCAAGCAAAATGAAACGGTATAATGTATTTTTCTATGGAAAATAATATTTACCAAGCTAAAACAAAGCGAACCAATAACACTATACTGACCCTAACGCAGTAGACCCTAACTGCTTCAAGCCTAGCGGCTCACACAGTTTAAAAGAGGTTGTTCATTTGATGCAAGATTCTCAATAAATTGAAAATCATTCACGACGTACTGCACCATTTTAAAACCTAACTGATGACAAATTGTGTAGTTTCCGACAAATGATTTATAAAAAAATTTAGTAAGTTTGCCGTATTGTAGAAATACATAAAGGTACCATCAATGATTCAGTATTAAATACAAATTATCAAACACGTAGTGTTTCGTCAGTATCAATATAATACATAGTATCAAATACAAAATTTATTACAAAAACCATGACGCCACGCTAGTTATCCCTAATTTACTGAAAGACTTGGTGTGGATAAAGCACAACCGAACGAAAAATATATACGCACGAAAGGGAAGTTATGACGACTTCACACAGTTACGATGATAATAAAGCAATTAACTCTGATTTCAAAACGTGCACACGAACTTATAAGAGCACAAATATGAACCCCGTGTGATGTCTTTTCGCGACGTTATATGCAGGAACTGGCAGGTCGTTTTCGCCAGGATGCGTTGAAAGACATCCTCGACTCAGTTGAAGGGGTGCCATCGTGCCTGTGTGCCGTCCGACAGGACTGTTATTCAGCATGGAATTGGTACTGAAGCCCATTCTCTATGTATGAGTATTTTATGTAAATTTCTCTAGTAACCCCAACATTTTAGAGTCGGGCACCCGTGTGCATGGAATAGGAAGGGCAAATGAACGATACGATAATAATTTTATGACACGTAATAATTGCAATGGTCACCGTAATAACAATAATATAACAATTATAACCTCACTTCACATAAGTGTGTTGCTTTTCTGTAGGGCTATTACCCTTAAAAACTGGTTATTCATGATTCCTTGTTTGCTAGTGGAGGATGTACAAATGTACTATGGAATATTGAAAGTTCAAATTAATTCAAGATCGCTACCTCGTGTTTATTTATAACAATTTTGTTTTACAATAAGAAACCTCGTGAAAAGTAGTTTTCTAACTTCTATTCCTAATTGATTACGATGCACACGGACACTGGTACGAC
Organism: Anopheles bellator; assembly: GCF_943735745.2. NCBI lineage: Eukaryota > Metazoa > Arthropoda > Insecta > Diptera > Culicidae > Anopheles > Anopheles bellator. The sequence continues at coordinate 48,408,880 of NC_071286.1, forward strand.
AATATCAACAAGTGTAAATTATCACCTATAGTGATTTTCAACGTACCGTATTTTTCCGTGTATAACGCGCACTTTTTCCCCAATTTTTTTAGCTCTAAAATCTGGGTGCGCGTTATACAAGGGTAGTAAACATTTTGTCTCCTCCAAGCATACAAATGTGCCCTTTTAGGTACATATTCTATAGTATTATTGAATAAATTATAAAATGAAACACTTGTTAGGAATATAATTATCCATACAATATCGTTTTTAAGTCATGGCAGGGAGTTAAAACAGAAGTTGTTGTGAAATCATTTAAAAAATGTGGCATCAGCATGGATCTGAAGATGTCGCAATTTATGAGGACTCTTCAGAGAGTGACAATGAGGAGTACATTGAACAGCAATAGGAGAATATCAATTTGTCAGACAGCAGTGAATCTGAGTTTGAAGATTATTCCGAAATATAAAATACTAGTATGTCTTTTGCAATGTATACGCATTTTATCTTTAGTCTACTTTAGAATATTTATAGAGTATTTAGAGTAATACATTATTATCATTTGATATTTGTTGGATATCACATATCTGAAAAATGTAAAGTAAAAAATTTGTTTTCCAATTTTGTTCTCGTAAAATATGGGTGCGCGTTATACACGGGTGCGCGTTATACACGGAAAAATACGGTACTTATTTAAAAGTCTCTTGAAAATCTTTTTCAGGTTGAGCCGTTCCAACTTGGCTGCTAGGTTGAGCGATCGTAAAAAACTTTCATGTAAAAGAAATATGATATATTTTCCGTCTTAAAATGCATTTTTACTCTTATTTAATATACGTGTAACGAGCATGTGTGCACTTGTACTTTGATAAATGATCGTCGACCGCTGTAATGATGGTTGGCAAACGTGGTTGGTATAGCAATTTCAAAGTGCAACTTCAATACCATCGAATCCAAAAAATCCAGACAATGAAGCAGAAAGTGTAAAACATTTCAGCCATGCTAAAGCCGACAACGTCCCAGACGATTTGTTGCTCTACCATACAAATGGACAGGCAAGAAGCGATCCACTTGACCGACTTCTTAAATGCAAGATGTAGTCAATTAAAATATCAAAGATGGGCTGTAATCTTTTAAGTCAATCTCGTTTGCCAACCATCATTACAGCGGTCGACGATCATTTATCAAAGTACAAGTGCACACATGCTCGTTACACGTATATTAAATAAGAGTAAAAATGCATTTGAAATCAACCTCTACTTGCGTTCATGCTGGTAAAGGCTAAGGTGTTTGCTTAAATGCTGCAAAGTATAATTGTCACGCTTAAACGACCCGTAAAATAGTCACAATCGTTACAATTTCGGACTTGCCACTGAAAGGGGAGCTGTCAAAAAGTCATAAAATTTGTCGACCGAAAGACGTCAAGCAAAAAAATCATCAACAGGTCCCATGATTCTCACAGGCTGTTTTAGTGTCGTTTTACGACCCAATTTGAAGCTTGCGTCTAATCGCTACCGTAGCATCCTTAACAATGATTTTACGTATTGCGAATGAGTGTGATTTACGGACCTATTAACGGCACTTTTCAAACGTGACTTACGGGTTAAGCCTGAAACATATTAACATTTGCTTCAACGGACATTAAAAATACCTATTTTAACATAAACACATAAATTTCCAATGTTCACAAAATAGCTACTATTCACATGCTTATCTGTGAATCGTTGCGACAAAACCAATCAAATTTCATAAATGTATCCATGCATTTGTACAGTGAAATATTAACGATCTTAGTCAATCATTAAATACGTATACGTGTTAAAGTGATGCTCTAGTAACGCCCATCGGTCACCGAGTGATGACTTTGTTTGTGTCATGTTTGTGTTTTATTTCATTTTTACGGCACTTTAATGGTTGCTTCGAGTTTAACGGTCTCTTAATTTTCTGGTTTGGATTCCCCGATCGACGGGGATTATTTTCACATCTTTCTCTTAACAGATTGTTTGGTTTAGCTTAGGCATATTTTGATTACTTTGTTGTAATCTGCATGTGTAGTATGCAATAGGTTGGGGTTTCTTTTGGAAAAGTAAACGTTATCTATCAATATATGCTTACTGTTTGAAAGTTTTCCAAGTTCTCCCAAACTGTGAATTTATCAAACGCATTGAAAATATGCCACCGTTATGCTGTAGGGCTAAGCGCCAGCTTTTATTTTTATTGTTGTCTTAAAGGCGTCAAATTATAGTTTACAACAGCGTTTTACGAGAGCCAAGACCATATAATTTAATTATTTGTTTTCGTTAGAGGCTCGTATAAATAAGAGCAAGCAGTAAACATAAGCAAACACACTTCACTGACACTCGTTTTGCTCTGTATCAGTCATTCGACCGACAGATCATTTACAGTGAGTAACGATCTTCTGTCAGATTTAACAACTCTACCAAAGCTAAAGAAGAAACACGCGCAACCAAGTAAACCACAGAGACAGGCAATAGCGGCAGACGGAAAACCAACGGAAATGGAATTGATCCTGCAAAGTACGGTCAAGTTTTACGACGTTTTATGGCTTTTTAATTGTGCCATAAAAGATATCACAGTGTTGACACAAACCTTTGGTGTGTTGGTGTGCGTGCGTAAGAATGAAGCGAAATGAAAACACTTCGAATTTGGTATTTGTTGGTTGGTGGTTGATGGTTTGTTCGCGGCGGCAGTAGATACGGATATTTGAACATTTGAACTGCATATCTATTATTTATGAAAGATTCAAACGGAAGTCGCCGTTTCATGCTGAGAGAGACATCTATGTTTCAGGGCTCGAACTAATGCCATAAAAATATGCTCTCAGGTTTCGAGGAAATTATCTTTGCTACGTTGTCAAATAATAAGAATAATATTTTAAGAATAATATTTAAAAACAATATTTAAGTTAGAATAATATTTTAAGAATAATATTATAAAATTGTCCATATATGCTTCAGTCATATACATAATATTATTATTCCATATTTTGGAATATGGCGTTAATAAATTTGATGCGTATTTGTTTCATTCCAATTGAATTTAACGAGTTTACAAATGTTTCGGAAATCTCATAGTCAGACGATTTCGAATTTAAAATGGATATGGCATCGGAGGCGTAAAACCGATTTGATCGCCAGGGTGCCATGTTTAAACATGGAGAGTATATCTAAAAATACGGTTACAGCCAATGATCATCTGGTGGCGACAGGCATTGTTTCTATCATTAAGTATTTGAGACGCTTACGGTAGAAGTATAAAAGTTCTGTAAAAACAGTAAAATACACCCAGCTATGACCCATGAAAAAGGATGTACGTATGAGGAATATCGCCTCCGCGATCCCATAGTTTTAACTGATTTGAATAACAAAAACACAAAACCGAACTGTGTATCAACTGGGAATTTAAAATTGAAGGCACAACTCAACTTCAAATTTATGCTAATATCCAGGACTATTTCAGAATAATAATTCTACCGCCGTTACTAGAAGCTATATTGAAATGAAATGAAAAAATATCAATGCTTCTACGGTCCAAAGCAGAGTACGCACTACGCATTAGGTCGTCAATAATTGTATTTGTTTTTTACTGTTATGTTTTCTACATGTTATACTATTTAAATCAATCATTAAATCATAAAAATAATAAAAACTCGGTTATTTCTTGCCCAACTGAGGTTCTATAATTATTCTCACTATGAAATACAAAGCTCTCTGTAGTACAAACGATGCTACTATGTATATGTTATTATGGCGTTTTTTGTATATGAAACACGAAGTTAGGAGATAATCATATGAATATTTTTATTGGAAGCTCTTTAGTAAATACTCCATTTATCCTTTATGTTTGTATGCGTACAAGGTTTATTTCGTAAGCAAGACGGTAGAAATCGAACATTGTCGTTTTGATCGTTCCAACTGAATCGAAAAGAACAAAACACGTAATAAGCATCTGATAGTTACCTGTACCTGGATTTCGAAGCGGCAGTTTCGCCTAGGAAAACATTTCCTCGTGCAACCACTTTTTTCGATAATGGCGAATAAATCAACTAAATGTCTTTCTTTCAGGCGTAACCCATAAATTTCTATAAGCTACGTAAAAATGGTAGTGGTTTGGTTTCTTTGTACTTTTCCGTGCCTTTTGGTAAACGGAGATAAGGCCACAGAGGCCATGGTTCCTGGAACCTCCTAGACCCTTTCATCCTGAGAATCTGAAAGAGTGTACGTACTTTTGTGATGTCTTTGAGAGAAGATGGTGGAAGATTCGGAGCTGCTGGCCCTGAAATGAGTCAACATGGCCGACCCTCAAATTCGTCTCGAACTGGCATGATTTATCAACCCCTCGCAAAAGAAGCACCAAAAGCAAAGGGTCGAAGGGTCACAAGCATTCTGGTTTCCGTTGTGGGTTGCGTTTTGTTTCATTGCTCCCTTCTTTTGCGTTCGTGCCGATCATTTATCTTTCAGTCTGTCCGTTCCCAGCAAGTTCATTCCACACGAACGTATGCAGTGTTAATTCCTTCTACCATTGCGTTCTGCTCTGTGAAAGGTGTGCAATAGAATCCTTTGTTGATTTTGACTCTCAGATCAACAATTGAGACATTAGCTGGGAAAGGAAGACTGGTTAGGGGAAAGTACTCCTTCGAGTACTTCCTTTGAAAGACCCGTAACATACTGATAATCGCCATTTTATTCCTGTTTACTTTTCCGAGACCGTTATGTTTTTCTTGCACTAGACCTTGCAATGTTTGAAAATGTAAGGCCATCTTGATATATTTGAAATAATTGATACAATAACCAACAATAATACGTTTTGTGGTAGCCATATTACTTTAACCATAGTAAATAATAATGTGATTACATAAAAAAATTATTAAATATGAAATATTTTCATCTCTCGTATGTTTTCCAAACAGCTATCTAATCTTACTTTATCGAATACCTAGCCATCTTTTCTGAATTATACGATATTTGATGTGTAAACATTTAAAGTGTAGTTATGCCATAAATTGAAAGAGGAAGTATTGACGATTTAAGAGAATACAGCAAAATTATTTACATGATATACTTACAAGGCTATTTCAAATAAAACATACATTTCCTTACGACTATCTTTAAGAGTTTATCTGACTATAATCTGACTAGTAGTCTCACTATCCTTAAGTTGAGAGTGTTTGAAATATGAATGATATAGAAATGCATTGGTTCAAGAGCCAGACCAATCAATTATTTTCGGCGGTTTTGATCAATACTCAACGTTTATTTGAACAATCATTTTCCAATTTATTGTTTGAATCTAAGCAGATCAAACTTTACAGGTTCTCATTGTCGTTATTCTCAAAAGAAAATAATGTTTTGTCTCTGATACACTCTGACCCGCACGCGCTCCAGTGATTAATATAAACGGAATTATTAGGCATTTCATCAAAAAATCGTTTCAGTTGCTCATTCGCTTATGCAAATGTGAAAGAGCTTAGGTCGTTGGCTACTGCCAAGGGCAAACAGTATTTTTATTTGCACTCAAACAAAACGTTCAACTATCAAAATTACGATCTAATGAGATTTTACGCTCGTTACTCCCAACAAACCACTCCCTTGGCAGCAACGGATCGTTACTAAAACCTTTTCACTGGGATGCAAATGGAAAGAATTATGAACAGGTTACAATAGTTTGGCCAAACACGGTTTGTTCTTTGTTTGAACAGTTTTAATCGGCAAATTCAGAGCAAAGAAAATATAAGCATTCTTTTGTTCAAACTCGTTTAATGTAAGTAAAGTAAATTATGATATGAAATTTTATATATGAAGAAACAAGAGCTGTGAGATCCGTTGTTTGTAGTAACAAAGTGTTTACTTTGTTTAATCTATATAGAAGCTTTTAGTATCAAAGCATCAAACAGTTTTAGTCACTTCAGCATCAAACTGTCAAAAACATTTCTGTATTTATAAAGCGTTACGATATTTTTTAGTTTGTATTTTCTTTGAAGTGTTTGTTCTCGAGCAACATCAACACCAATGTCATATTGCTGACGGAAAACGAAATAGAAAAAGTTTATGGAACTAAAGAATAATATAAAAATATAGTAGAAAGAATAAATTAAATTAAAAAACCTGCAGCTGATATAATAAAACAACGTCATAGATCATTGGTGATAGAACAGATAAAATGAATATGGAAATATTGGTGACGTTAAATTAGCCAAATAAATTAGTTGACACTGTAGAACTCTCACAAACTCGGCCGCACATTGGAGCGTCATACTGTATGTGTCGTTGGATGTTTTATGCCAGATGTACCATTATCATTCTGGAGGATTTGATTTCACAAGATTCAATCTGAAATCAATCTTGACCTAAACAAAACACGAATACGACAGCATAATGAACATCTCATGCCCAATATATCCTCAAACACTTCAGAATCAATATTAGAGGGGCAAATTATCGATCGCGTACTTTCCGAGTTGTCTATTTTTGTATTATCATTGCAAAGACTCGCATATTGGAACAAGTTTAGACACTATTTTGGCGGTAATGTTTATTGTATTTTAATATATATTTCAATAGCTAACGTATATCGCCATTAGCTTTGTCTTGTCTTTCATGTGCCGTGTTAGTGTTATATTCGCTGAATGATGATTCATTTTCGTACAGGAATTCGCTTCGTACCAGAGCCAAAAAACAGTTGTCCTAGTGACCGCTTTCTTCATTGCATTGATTAGTTAGAAGCCTGTGTTGGATATAATTGTTGGCCCTCAATATGACTCAATCTTCCAACTAAATGTAGAGCGTCCGAAGACTCGGATGTGGAGGATGCCAACGAACTGAACTCACCAGTATTTAGGTGACCCCGTATCAAACACGAGCAGAGAGGACAGAATTGGTCGACTCCACCAGTTACCAATAACCTTGATACATCGTTCGTTCGTCGTGCAATACACAATGGAGTGCATCTACCTTATGGCACTCGTCTGGACTAAATTTATTGTACGCTGCAAAGACTGGCGGATGAAATATGCACAAAGTCAGGCACTACGGTCACTGGGAAATCGGTGGCGACCCGGTTATGGCTGCGTATCTTCAGTCGAGGACTTTCTCGCGCTTAAATAATGCATGATATCATCGGCAATAAATAATGTTTACATCCAAGCAGAGTTGAGCAGCATTTTGGCACGCATGCAAATGTTTCATTTCATTTCGCAAACGATGGAATGAAAAGACTTTCAACTCTGCGACGCATTTGCTTCGAGTGCAGGGAGCGTTCACGGTGTTATTTGAATTGTATGTATGTTTGTTCTGGCTGAGAATATCGAATGAAATCTCTACATTTAAAGATAAGTTACTTTTTGCATAGTACATTAAGATAAAATATGATTATTAGAAGAACTTGGTGAATATGAAAAGACGCCGTACTGTGAATCGTGTAACAATGGTAAACCGATAAAAAAAGTTTTCCAAAAATGATCTTATATTAAAATGTAAAGTACCGCTATTGCGTACTTGCTAAAAATTGATATTTTATTTGATAACGCTCAAAACTTATACAGTATGGTATAAAATCGAAATATTTAGGTGACATTTTACCGTTCTTTCCGGATTTTCATAGATTGGGAGATGTTTGATCGGCAGGTGTTTAGTTTTAGGTTTAGTTTATGAAATTGGTAGAAATAAAAAAATTAAAGTCCTCAATAAATTCATTTCCATTTTTGCATCAATGTCGAACTAAAATTGTTTCGTAATAGGATTTAATACATTCGATTACGGCAATAATGATGACAAAATTATACGAATGCTTTTAATGAATTAAAAGTGGTAGAATCTTTTTCCAGAAAGAGTTCACGGACCAGCTGAGAATATTCATTTTTTGTATATGCATATGTGTGTGCATAAATATTTCAGAACTTCTCGAGGAAACATACTAACTTTATGAAGTATAAGGTTAACATTAAAAATATGTTTGAAGTAAAAATAACTCCCTAGTGTTTTATCATATCGATAGACGAGAAGTGAGGTTCCAATAGTTAGTAAACGTGAAAAAAACAAAGTACAATCAGTGACTATTTAAACATAATGATTTTTACTTCGCATTGCCCACTGATATGACTACATCACAGATATGATTTTTATTTGCTTTAAATTTTTTAAATGTTTGTTCTATTTATACTTCAAACAATTAATTCATTATCAATCACTGTTAATAATAATATAGCAAGTATTATTTAATTTTGCGTCACCATAAAAAATGTAAATAATGAAACTGTTATTATTGCATAAGAAAATGTACATGGGAAATGCCTGAAATACAATTTATCTCAAAGTACTTGATTGGTTTTATTGGATTTTATGGATAAGATCTTGAAAATTCACCAAAAGAAACCACAACCTAGTCACACGGTTCAGCTTCAATAACCGACGGAGAATGATTTTACCTCCTTTCTAAACAAGTTGTCTCGATTCCGCAACAACCCGAAACACTGGACGTAAGGTAGGCACCGAAGGTAAGCGTCTTCTTTCGGGCTTCCACACAGTCAAGTCAGTTTACGCCGGTGTGATCATCATTTTTATCGCCGAAATGGGCAATTCTCGACTCTTTCACACTCAATAAAACAGACACCCTCCAGTAATCGTGGCTGGGCAGCATTCGTTAACGGTAGCGCAGACTTCGATGGGTCGTATAACGAACTGTGTGTTTGTATACGTTCGCCGTGTGTGATGGAAGATAGCGTTCCTATTGCGCATAAGCAGCTGTGCGTTCTCTTTATCTCTATCGCACCATGCATTTGTTGAGTATGTTCCTTTCATTCACCCGTGCAACGCAAGGACAACTTTTGAAAACGGAGGAAGCTTCTACCTTGGAATCGCGCAGGCGAATGAAAACTTCCCGTGATTTTATGTCCCATTCTAACTCCCATAAAACTGTCGTAAAACTTGGTGTCAGCGCTATGAGTGAGAAAAACGATTTCATGGGTCCCGTTTTACTACTACTTCTACGGGTATCGGCGTTGGATACCGGCAAAAACAAACACAAGCCCGACTGGCAGCCTTTTGAAACACAACCGAAAGTGAACCAAAACACAAAACCCATAACCATCTCATTTATGCTTACATAAATGGAGCTATAAAAGGCATTCAAACTGTGAGCTTTCGTTCGGTTCCGCGCTATCTCTTTCGTTCTCAATATGTGCAACGAAACACTGGCTACGATCTGCTTCGGAAATCGAGCAGTTCTGGAAGGCGGCAGGTCGGAGGATCAAAGTCTTACAGCGAGCGAGGAGTGCACGGCGGCTTGTTCACTCTTTTCATTCTTTGGTAGCGATTGAAATCTCTTGATCTCGTTTTATCTACTTTCTCGGATGGGTACTCAGGATGTAGTCTATATAATTTCTTTAACAAGATTATTGCTATAAATAGACACTTTTACGCGCGCAAACTCGCTGCTCTGCCCGCCATGGCGCATTCCACGAATCTAGCTATCCTGTTCTCTCTTCAGGCTCTGTATCGGTTCCGCTCACACTTGAGCGGCGAATAAATTATTACAATCATGGCCGTCTATAACGGGAACAGAAAATGGGCGGGCCATTCGCCGATTCCCCATTGCCTGCACGCACACTTCTATCGCGCGAGCAATGTTGGCATGAGAAAGAGATAGACAATAGACGGAGATAAAGAGGTGTGCGGTGCATCTGCGGGTGAAGGAAATTTTCTTTAGCAAAGATGCAAACAAGATTCTGTAGCAAAGGCAGATGGGTAGAAAATGATAGCAGCGGTGTTTGAAAATTTCGAAGGTATAGCGAAGGCTTCAAATAGTGACAGTGCAGTCGCTGGACCATTACTGTTGTCCGATAATGCAGACATCATTTCTTTGTTATGTAAGATGCTCAGCAAGGAACAATTATGAATAATAATATGCCATTGTACGCTTGTCGTCTGTTTTTTACGAACGCTTGTGCTTCCAAACGAAGTCCAACTTTTCACTCTACTGTAAATGACAATCAACGAACAATGCAAGGCACAAGGGCAAGGAGGAACGCGTAGTTCAACAGATGAACCTTTGTAGAGGCACTAAAAAGTCGCTTTAAATGCAAATCGCTGACCACACTTCCTGGGATTCCAATGAATGCAAAATAGCCAAATATATTAGACACTCTACTCTATTCTCGCTTCTATACTTTTTCATTGAGACAAATAAACGTTCGACTATGCGGCGGTCATCGAATATGATGGATACACTTTATTGGAGAATCATATTAAAAGATAATCGTTGGAAGTTCGGCATTGGAGGAAGTTATCAAACCTGAATTTTGTTTGATTTGTTTGGTCAACAATCAAACTGTGCACGTTTTACTTTATACATTTTATATTAAATTGGTCTATTTTTAAAGGACTTATTTTCCTATCTTCGTTTTGTTACACAAAATATCGCAGGCGACCGCGAAGTATGTTAATAATTTGTATCAGTTTTTGTATATAATTTAACATAAAACAAGCATATCCTGCTTTGGGGTTTATCAGAGAAACACAGAGGGGTATTGAAACGGTTCAACACCACGGCTATGTTACCCTTGCGTGCAAGACAAGATTTACGGGAAGCGAAGTAAGTTACGACCAGTCCTATCGTGATAGCCAAACTGCTGCCTAGTAATGGATTGTAGTGTTATTTACGAGCCAATGGTGGTAGCAGCCACATCATGGTCCAAGCGTGACATCGCAACAAGCTGCCGCCGGGCATTTTTATTCTAGCTCATATGGTGACTGATTTGAAGAGACTTGATTATAAAGCCACGCTTTTGCCTCTTCTCAAAAGAAAACATAAAACATCCACCGCATGCTGTCGCGTTACGGCAAGCCCCAGGAAGGGGGCAGAGGATTTATTTTTTTTTCCAAACTCATGCCGAAGGCAGCTTTCTGGGCGCGGGCAGATTAGCATAGGCGAGTGGGAATTAAAAGTAAACCAGAAAGAAACCAGATACATTTTCTTGATTTATATCAACGACCATTCGAAGGTCCGGACATTTTATTATATACCCTACTTATACTGAGGGTGAAACGGGCACAAAATATACGGCGGCGGATTATTAGAAGCTTTCAATGTCAATGGTCGGTTACCTTACTTTTCTTAAGACAAAGTTTTTGGATGCTCGATTTCTCGTTAATTCGAGATCGTCGTGTCGTATCAGTTCTTGTCGTCATTTACCCCCCAGAGTTTGATTTTATAGTTCAATTTGATCATAAGTTTCGGCCTCCGACTTTTTCATCGATTGCCGAGGCTAAGAATTGCAACGGTATCTTATCCAAATGCCTTTATCCACACTTGCCGTGAAGCTTCACACATGCGGTTATAATAAGTACAAAACATGGAAAGTTCCTACGGTTCACGCAAGTAATCTCTTATATTGATTTTTTTTAAGAAATAAGTAACATTATACAGACTGCAGAAACAAGTTCATCCATTCATTGAATTCAAGGCTTTGACACGTGGGCGGTTTACAGATTGTTCGCTTAGATTCCTCTCTTCCTCATGTAATATGTTACAAAATCAACAAATAAACCGATTATGAACTGCCATTTTCATCTAGAAGAAGCGAAAAACTTAATGTACTTGCATATGAACATTGCATGATACTTATAATAAAATAACAATCAAAAATAAAGATCTCAGGATGATACATTTAACATGAAACCCATAGAGAATGGAGAGAACGATCATTTTTTGGTTTTCGTTGAGGCTGTCGACACTCATTGTTCAAATGGTATCAAATGTTTGTGCCCAGCTGTGGGTTAGTTTGGCGTCTGTTGTAAATCTTCAATTAAAGTTGATCTTGTTAATTATTTATGCATTGTTTCATTAAATATTTTTGTAAGTCCACTTATGCACCACTGTAAGTCCACTTACGTGAAACAACGTGACAATAGCATCGCAATATTGTAGTGGCTCCTATTGCAAATTCTAAGTAGTGAAATATTGGAAAGTAAATTATTTTAATGCGTAATATACAGTCAGGGTGCAGTAATTGAAATGAAGTACTGCTGCTGAACGCCTTGAACGCCTTAATTGCTTTTCATATAGCAAATTTTTACCTACTAATAGTTGGAATGCCATACTTGGGATAGTAGGTGAACAACACATTAAATGTAAGAACATTAGAAAATAATTAAAGTAAACCGAATTAAAATAACGTCACGTAAAGATAATACGTAAAGAAATAATACAATTGACCAAGATATAGAATATTAACAGTTCCTATCGTCTGACACTGACCACACATAATTCTAATCTAGAACTAAGACCGAACGAAACAGCAACGGAAAACAAGCCTGGGGTTTCCTTAACGCATAAAAATGCTTTAATGTGCATTTTTCTGCTTGTAAATATGCTTATAAAAATTAGGCATTCAATCGAAGCTTGTATCTAATTAGTAGCTAATTTTTCTCAATTTTAACCTTGCACAGAAGTCCAATAAAGGAACGTAAGCGTTTGGTGGTTCGCGAAGTATGAATAAATAGCTGCTGGACTTTGTTTCATTGAATTTTGGTACTGTTGATCGCTTGTAAGAAAGAGAAGTAACAAATTGTGCATGATTTTCATAAGCTCCCGCTCTCTACACCGACGGAAGCCACGAAAAGCGAAACGTGTTGAAAACGCTATAAAACGCGTGATGGTACGGTTTATGGTTGCCTTAAATCTGTGTAATTGGTTTCTGCGTTGTCCTAGTGGTTCGCTTTTCGTTATGCCTGGGCTACATTGACCCAAGTAAAACTCGAGTGGCCGCCCTGCGTACATAATAAATCATACCTCGTAACGACATTGTGGAACGTGCGGGGAGCAAATTTTGCTTGATTACACAGTGGCACCATTTAACGATTTGGGGCGTTAGTTTCCGGGGTACCCATTGTTATTCAACTACGAAAGACCCACCATCCGGCTGCCTAAAGTTGGTCGAGCACGAGACACTGGAATGCTCCATTTTCTGAACAGAAATCGGTTCTGAAGAGAGTTCGGTGCGTTTTAATATTGCATTACTTTAAGTTTAACTTGACGTTGGTTCTTGGGCCTAACCGTTCAGTAAAGAGGACTATATTCTCGTACCAACTCACTTATCGGTGTTAGTATACCGAAGATGCTATAACAAATCAGATGTAAGTGGTTTACGAGCAATAATTTAATGATAAACGATTTTTTTATCTACACCCCATGGTGAAGAATCCATTCGAAAAAGCCTACAATTCCAAACGAACGTGACGAATAAGGAGTTGCGGAATGTACTTCCATCTTCTTGTGGTTCTCCCCAGCATAGCGTTATGACGGCACGCACCTTTGTGACAGATCAAACATTTGTATTTGTATTTGCATGGCGATTTTTGAACCTGCAGAAGAAGCATTTGGACGGTTTTGAACGGCAGTTAACGAATCATCAATTGCTAATGGATAATGCTCAACACAGGCAGCAAAAAATATGTTTAAGATAAAGGTCATACAACAATAAGCACTGCAATGATTCACAGTAAGGAACAGTGCTTCAAACATTGTTTTTGAGTTAAAAGTACTTCCTGCACTAGTTTGTGCTCAATACAATCGTACATCGATAAACAGCAGATCATCTTTTAAAATCTAACATCAGCTCACGTCAGACGTTAGCAATAGATTTAAAATCGCGTTTAACTAATAGTCTAATATACCTTTCGGTGATGCCCTGTGTCGATTCCAGTTGTGGAAGTCAATATGGCACCTTGTGTAATGAATGTCTTCTTTATCAGCAAGTAAACAAAATTTACCCCCAATTTGTCTCAAACCGCCTAGTTTGCCAGAAACTCAAGAAATAAATTAAATATTAGATTACATTGCTACGCCACAAATAAATAATATGCAATTGAAACTAAACGGTATTGGTGACTCAAATGGAAATCAGTTGTTGGGATCAGAAGTTGGAAATCATATTAAATCTGTTAGCAAAATTACTCGTCTACCATTTTAAGGAACTGAGCCAAATGCATGAGAGGAGGATGTCCAGTTAAATATGGAACATGTTTTATATTAAAAAATTAAAGGAAATAAATCTTATAATAACTAGTTATGTTTGGTGTAATATATAAAATATGTAAACTGCTGCTGAAGGTGTCCAGAAACGTGAAAACGTAATCGTGGAATCATGGTTTCGGTAGGTTGTCTCAGATCAAAGAAGAGTCAAAAGTATGAAAGTTATGCTAAAATGAGGATTCTCTTTTCATCTTAACATTAACTGTCTTTTATCATCCTAACACAAATGTCTTAACAAGCTACCAAAACCAATCGGAAAACCAAACTAAAATTGTTCCCTTTTTACCATATAAAAACCTCAAGAGATTTTCCTTTTTTGTTTGACTTCTTTTTCGTTTATGGAACCTCACAAAAGTAAAGCGGTTTGCTGGTATACCCTAAAAAAAGCTTAATGACGAAAAGTAGGAAATACTTTTCCATAAATCGAACATCAGAACCGTTTTTTCGTTGTTCATTTCGGATTACAACATTAAGCTTAATGCCGCTTATTTTTTCCGCCTAAACAACAATGATACTCCACAATATCTTCAGTAATATCACAATAAAAGAATGTCTTCAACAATACTATAACGGCAAGAAATATTATGATTATTTCCGCGTACAGTACAATATAATAAACTTAGATCAATGTTTCTGCTGACGTCCTCTCATATGGTTTAGGACTTCACCGATGACTGGACAGTGAGAAATTAATTGCAGTTTTTATTTTGATGATAAAGGATTAGTAGCAACCAGTCGTCAACATGAGATGGTAATAAAAATTAAATAATTTAACACCTTCTGACATAACACTCAGCACCCACTTTAGTGTTAAAATAATTCCATAACCATCGTTATTTATGCCATATTGAATCCAAGATGGGAAGGTCCGAAAATCAAAATTCAACTTCAATGAGCTGTAATTAAAATGGTAAGTCATAAAACGGCCCACCATCACGAAAAATTAGTGACGCCTAGGTGGTTAAACTAGAAAATTCCTTGAATTACACAACAGCGTCGCACGAAGCAAATCATTGAATATCAAATCAAAAGAATCGTCGTTAAGTAGGTTCAGTAAAAAACACTAGCAACCTCGTGGCCACATTTGATGACCAGGTAAATAAAAGCAACAGCAGCGAGCCTTCATAAAAATAAAACAAATTCAGCGCAGTAAAACAGTCGGAAAATTGTATATTATTATCAATTATATTGACTTTTATTGACCTTAAAATTAACATAAAAAGTCAACGAAATACGAAAGGGAATTGTCTGTCGCTTAGTTCGCACAAGAAAGGGTGAAAAAACCTCAGCGTCCCCTTCGCACCAATGGCATTTGGGCAAGCGTGCACAAAATGAATGCCACATAGCTTTGCAGGAATGTCGCCATGTTGCTTGTATCGGTGAGTTCTTCTAGAGAAACATCATTCTAGCAGACCGAGGGGCCGAGGGGAGAGTGCGATAAGCGTGGAGACGCTCTTTGTTCTGTACCAGTGATGGAATGCGCGGTTTGTTCGCCTCGTTCAAAGGCATCAAATGGAAATGGAAATAAAATTGTGAAACGAAATAATAACACAGCACTCCCGAATGCACTAGGAAGAGTTGTTCTCAGATTCAACTTGATATTACATTCAAGAGTTTCCCAGTCAAATGGTTTATTGTTCTTTGAACTACTATTGAAGTAAACGAATAACACACAAAAGTTTGCTGGCAACAGAACGACAGTAAACATAGAAAAATGACGGAATAATATTTATGCAGTTTAGCTAACTGTAAACACGTCGGCGTAAAAAGCTTCTTCAATATTCAAAATCTTTCCTAGCCCACGATCGAAAATTCAACACATTAGGTCCATAAAGACGGTCATTTTTGCACTGAATTACCGTTGTCGAAACAAAAATTACTTCTCTTGCTAATTGACGTATTATTAAAAATGAAAAAAAGTTCTTTTAATGGTGGCATTGTAATTATGATATTTCAAAGCAGTTATTACGTCACCCAACGACCTACAAGCATCACAGGTTTTATGATTACTGTTTTTCATAGTTCCTTTATGGCGAATAATTTAAAAAAATGAGATTCTTCTTGATATGTTACGCAATATGTTGCGCTTTTTCTACTTTTCTCATTTGTGTCAGTTTCTGTTCTAGGCAACTCCGTAGCTTTCTGTATCTGAGAAATGTTTGCTACGTTTTTTACTTCAATTATAACAGAAATGATTTATAGAAACAGGTTTGGTTCACCAAAATCGTTACACGGTTTACACGCAGAAATAAATACAGTACTTCCGTTGCAGCGTTGATAAGAGCGTGTAAAGTAATTGTGTTCTTTATTATGGCAGAATATTCTCGACATCGGTAATAAAATCCTCAAGACACAACCAGAAATTTTCAAACGTTTAGAGAATATACGTTAAATTATAGGGTAGATATACTTCATGAGATATTGGATTTCGGAAAAATTGAACAGGTAAGTACTTTGCTTTGTTGGTCCCATATTATGGTTTGTAATCGGTTACCGAACATCGTTACTTTGGACGACATTGCCATCAACCGACGCTTACGATCGGGTTTGCTAATCGATTTGAGTTTATCGTTACAACAAAATTGCAAATAATTGTGTAATTTTTCAGAAATTGATATCAAGATGCACCAGTTTCACGTTGGAATCAAAAAGCATTCAATAGCGTTTATCGGTTAGCTCTTATCGTTTTCAACGATTATCTGCGTCATCTTCGCTCTTCACAGTCTTCGCTCTTTCTTTAATGCAAAACTTTATGTGATCACATCTAAATACCCCTATCAGCAAGATAGCACTGATAAAAGTTTATTGCATACACTCTACGAAACATCACACAAGACATTCGACTTCAAAGAACATACTCACCTTATTCGCACAACTTCAGCTCAGTTTTTCAACGAACAAATATGGACGAAACGAATAGTATAGCTAAAGTCCACTTCCCACTACCATTATAAGAATACCATGATCACGGTTTAATGCAGCCAGAGACACACGAGCCGTGTTCCTTCTGTTGCAGGGATTCGTCCCCAACTGGCTTAATAGAACATGTTGGCAGCTTGAGCTGCTTACTTTTCGAACCTTCAATTTCTTCAACACAGATACAATGGAATATTGGAAAAATATTTTGCCATTTCTAGATATAATTACTAGGACCACCCTGAGCTGAGGTTATATAGAGACCCGTAAAAGTCAGGGTTAAAAAATACAAAACTGAACCGATAGACCATCGGGCCTGCCAAAAGAAAGACGGCATGGTTTGAAGTCTGCTAACCCTTCGCAAGATTTACTGTATCTCTGCACGTAGAACTACCCCGCGGTAGGGTCATTTCCTACTTTTTTGTCCCATGGTTTGTCCTTCGTATGGTATACCGTGTTGATTGGTCGGTTGTAAATCTTTACCAATATGCTGGAATCTGTTGACGTACATATACGCTTGTTTGATGGTATTTTTTACGCATCGTGCTTGTGTTGCCAAAATTTGTCAAATACCTTAAGAAGCTACCACAGACGTAACTACAAGGACATATTATGGTTGCTGCCATGGCACTTAGAGCATGAAAGGCAAGTAAAAAATGCACGAGGAAACGCAGAACAGATGAACAAAGCCAATGCAGGGACATGAATATTAAAAAAGTATGCATGGGTGATATCTGCTAGAGAACCTGCACAAGGTAAAAACCCCTTCTTCTCAGTCCTGCTGTTTCAAAATATTAAAAAACGACGCAGGCTATCGTCCTTGAATTGTAATGTTCAAATTCTCTGCCACTTCCATACCTCATGTGGAGACAAATATGACGTAAGACGCACAACCCAACCCATGCGTCCAACAGGTCAAGGATTTTAAATTGGAAGCGAAATGACTTTTTGCAACTCTGAGAACGGATAAGTTTTTGTTATTATAAGAGCGTATAATTTGAACCCCCGGGGCTGTTTTTAAGACTACAGTTTGATTGATATAAAAATGAAACATTAAAAGGCATCTTTCAAATCTTACGATTTTATTATTACAAGACCGACAAAAAGCTTTTACAAAAACTGCGAACGAAATTATTCAAGTCAGAACAATTTATAACATTAAAAAATCTGATCGACAAACGGGTAAAAATAGGAATGATAACAAATTCATATAACGAACACTTGAATAAAATGGATATGGTAAACTAACGATATGTTGAAATTTAGAATGGTTTTCGTAAAGAGTGTAAGAACATGTTCGAGTGTTGACGAACATGTTTTTCCTGCTTTATGATTCAATGGTTCTTCGTTCGAATTATTCTTTGTATGACAATAGATGCTTACCTATCAGTTGAAACCGTTTAGAGCGGCAGAATTGTTTAAATTACGGAGGATTTCCGACGGTCAAAGGACCGTAATTGGAAAAATGAACATGTTTATATTATTTAGATCTGCAGACGTGCATGCTTAATAATAATTGTAGCTAAGTGGCGTGAGTTGCGAAAACTCAAATTGGTCGTTAGATTCGACAAAGTGTTCTTCCTTCTGCTCTTTCAACCTTGTTTTCGGAACATTGAAAACCATTATTATAACGAGCTTCCTCAAGAGCGTGAATGTACCATCATTGGAAGAATATTTTGAAAGTACTAAATGACTTTTACTATCGTTAATTGTTACCACAAAATATCGTGTTTGTCTAAATTATTAGTTGCAGGTTTGATATTTTATTTTATTTTATTATTATTTTTGTTTTAATTTGTGATGTAAATCCTTATCGCGATCGTCTTGTTTTGTTATACATAGTGCTTTTCAACTAAACCATGAATTAATAGTCAGCCACTTATTTACAAAGAAAATGAGGAACAAACAAGAGCAAAAGGAACATTATTTCACTTCACTAAAGTTTCATTACTTACTATTTTGAAGCCATCGCAAGAAGTTGCTTTGCAGAAATCATTTCTGGTGAACGGTAATCCAAATTTATGATTTTTTGCTGAAATATTCCTGAAAAAAATCCAAAGAGAGAGACTACGATTTAAACTTCCGTCCATTAACATTTACATTTACCTACAAACTTATCATAGCTAAAACTAAAATATGCAATAGAATATTGAAAATGGTTAATGTATCAACATTTAATTGTAAAATACTATGGAACACTTGAAGAGAAAGAACTATCTTACGATCCATCAGTTTTGCACGCTATCATCCGTTTTACACACTATCAAAAACTCTCAAACAAAAGAAATGGTGTAATGCACCTATTGAAATAAATGTTTGTAACGACAGGAAGTATGAATGAAAGATATGAAACTGATTCTGCACAAAAATGCCGAGCATCACGACGAAATTTCATTAATAAAATCTAACAAAGCACATAAACCGAGGCTGTTCAATTTCACTGTGTTAGTTTATGAACAACTTGGGCATATAGTAATAAATGTTTGCATATCCTAGTGATGTAGATAGAATAATAAAATGTTTAAAAAAACACGAAATGCGACCAGTTTTCTGGCACACAATACACATAGTCGAGCATTATGCGTGCTCTCTTGTGTTGCATATGTTGGAGTTGAAATGATTTGTTTAACTTCTCTATAAATGAAGTGCCCCATCAAACGCATAGATCAATATAAACCCATGATCAAGACGAGAGACAAAACACGTCACAGGATCCAAGTTTATATGGTTTAAACATTGACGATATAGCCTATAACGGTGAGAAAAGATATATTTACACAAATTGTATATTCATTTCTATTTGTTATTGATATTTACGCAGTTGTGCACGCAGTGTACTATTGAAAATCATCTTTTTGATATTTGTAGAAAAAAATCATGTTTTTACACTTACTGGAACCCGATGTGCCTCAGTTGAGCTAATATAATTTTATTCACAGGCACACAGATCTCGAATGCCGATGGAAATGTCTTTTTGTTCTCTTAAGCAAAATCTATTTACAATCATAAAGTGCATGCTACTATACAATGGTAGTGCTTGGTTGCTTCAGTTTGAATATGTCTAACCGTGTAACGACAGGATGGACATGATGGCTTCTGAATAAGCCCTTTGGGGTGGTACTTTCGAATGACCCTTTCAAATAACCGTCCATCCATTGGTCTGCGTGAAACCTGCTACCGCAATTGCACTACCCTTAAGCCTGGTGGCAAAGGCTGGCCGTATCAAAGGAAATTTTCTCATTCCCTATCCCGCTTGGAGCCATTGCGGATATGCGTTGGGATTTAGGGGGTCGAACTCAGTGCTCGGAGATAGGCGAGCGATATGCGAAAAACCGATGAGCCATTTTAATCCACGGATGGGCAGCTTTGATCTATGCTGATGATCTACCGCTTTTAATGGGACGAACTTTAATATGTTTGTATAACTTTTCATTAAACCCGTTCGTAAATTTGCACCACACCACAGAATCCCCATCGAGGGGACACAATTGAATGCACGCTAAATTGTCTGCCAGGCGGAACGACACACAGGACACCATTTAGAGGTGTTTTTCGGAACGAACAACGAGCTGGATGCCGGACTACCGGACCATAGCTAGCCGGCAGGATCAGGGAGATACGAAATTTACTCACACACGGCCGTGCTCACGCATTGTCTTGTGGCAGGATTTGTACGTACTTGAGATAGGCTTTGCCAATGTAATCGAGCTGGAAGGCGCAGGTTGCCGGAAGCAGTAGCAAGTGAGAAAATAATGCACTGATAATGAGACATTTTAACGACCTACACATAGAAACGTGCCCTTGATTTACGATACAGCCCTTTAGGCAAAAATGTACTAAGCGAAAAATGCAAATATTTCTGCCAAACGGATGGAATGAACTTCGTGCAAGATTTTAGTTATATGGAAGCGTTAGTTTTCTACCTATGAGTTTTCTATAGTGAACTAGAGTTTTTCATTGTCAGAAGAGAGCAAAATCTGGCTCTGGAGTATGTTGGAAGATTAGTTTCATTTGATGTGTCCATAGTATTCAAATCTGTTTAATTAGCGCATTGCAGCACTGACCATGTTGTATTTGTCCCACACATAATTTAAGACGACAATTTCACATTACTTGGACTATTTGGCAACATTAATGTCAACCGAGAAACAAAAGGGCTCTGATAAAATTTGACACCGATATCAGACAAAGTGCTCAAGCAGAGCTGATGGTATTTCTTAGGCTAGACGCACGAAATGTACCGCGAATGTTTTGGATAGGTTCCGCTAGCTTGGCTCCGTATTATAATAATCATAAATCCTCGTTGATGTTCGGTAGAGTCTGCCGGGCAGGAGAATTAAAATTAAACAAAACAACCTTTCATCCCACGCGCCTTGCTACCGAGCCTTTCGTACGGCTTTTCCTATAAATGTATTGAAACATGCGCGGATGAACCGCCTGCCATGGTTGGTAAAAGCGGTTGAAAAAATGACTGTGGGATGGAAAATGATAATAACCATGTATTACGCCTTATCTATATTTACGAGCAACAAACAGCAATGCGGATTTTAATTCATTCCCCGCTGAGTACACTCTCTGCTGCTCGTAGTTCGATAGATAATAATGTTTCCTTTAACAGAAGTTTTGTGGGGGGAAACTCACAGTGCCAAGCTAGGTCATATTTCAGTTAAAGTACTTTAAGAACTGTATGAGCCGGGTAGTTCTGTACACTTCTCCTAAAGTGCCTTCGTATTGAGATAGAAGTGGTGTTCAGCGTCAAAATATTGACCAACCTTTTCGATGAGCAAACGAGCAACAATAACGTACTGAGCATTTGCATTTATAGAACTCAATCATTCATTTGCGTCAATATATTGTTCACGTGAATTGAGCATAAACAAACAGTAATAAATATTGAATTAATGCTACAATAGATATGTACGTTGATATGTTTTTTTCGAACTCCTGTTACTATTGAACAGGACGGCAGAACATGGGCGTGTATGATTTTGAGATTTTGTGGTATTTCGGAATTGCGGTAGTCCGCTTTATTCACTTTCTGCATAAGGATTAACCACATTACTGTTGAATAAGTGTTTTGCCAGCAATAACAATCGTTGATGGCTCATTCGGCCATTGTACAGCAAATAATACACATATGTATCGTGTTTTTCATGTTTAGGTGGCCATTGATTCATTTTGATTTTTCAGTTTTGGCTATAGATAGCTTATTTTGAGCACAGAATGGCGTTGGCATTTTATGTGTCAATAAAAACATTTAAGAAATATTGCATTTACTATGTTTTATATTAACAGTGACATCAATCAAAATTGTGTCTAACAAAAACAAAAACAGTCAAAATAATCTAGTTAGGCAGATACGGACTTGCATACTAGCTAGTTTTCAGTGTTACACACTGCTTACAAATTTTTCAAAAAGCTACAAAAATATGAACAATACTCCAGTTAAGAAAGTAATATTTAAGATGTTAAATAAAAAAGGAAGAAATACATATCCGTGGTTTATAAATCATTGTAAATATTGTATAAATGAACTACAGTAGGTGTGTTTAGTTTCATATAAAATACGTAATACATATCGATAGATAAACAATAAAACTTGACACACCGCCTTAGTGAAATGTAAGGTTTTACTCGGATAGTTTGCTTTGCCGACGGTGATTAGAGCTAAGCTTAGCTTAGAGAAAAAGTAAGACGAATATTATGATGATACTATTTTCGATGATATGATGATGATGATACTTTCATGTGTTAACGTAACATGTTTTTTCATGTGTTAACGCTGACTCCGCATAAGTTTAATTTTGCTAATAAAGTAAACGTTCATTAGAATCAATATTTTTGCTTCATTTGGCGAAGTTACTAGACTCTTATGATATACGATGACACAAGCCCGTTCGACAAATCCGAAAATCGACAAAATCTGCATCGATTATTAAATATATTAAAGGTAAATCAATTAAAAGGAAGAATACTATCTTCTTACTATCGTGGGATTCTTAACCCGTTCACATTATCCATCACTGTATTAGTAATATTTTTTCAACCGTTTGAACCGAGTTCAGTTGAATTGTTATTCAAGTTCTGTTGGTTACTACGGAATGTTCGAAATACGTGCGGCCGCCGACGACTTTTTTAAATATTCAACATTACGAGCATGAACCTATTTGCGTTTTTACTTACAGCCATTGTTTTATTTAAATACATTTGTTTCCAGCAATGAACAATTAACCATTATTTCCATAATATATGTTTTTTAAACATACGCAGTTGGGTTTTAAAATTTCATACATACACGATACACATACGATCGTACGAGCTCTTCATAAGAACGTCAGTATTGAGCCCCTCATGATAGTATAGTATCAAATAGCAGAAAAAATCGTTCTTTTTCACATGATCCGCCGAAAGTTTGGCGAATTCTGATTGCCCTCAGGAAGATAGGCAAGGATATTTCATAGGTGGATGGGATATACATCCACAGTGTCATAAATACATCCAAAATCCATTAGTGCTCCTTTTTGTGCTATATAAAAATCCATTACCGTTATTTCCACGAGATTAAGCATCCGTAGTGCCATCTACGGGCGACTAGTGAGATATTTTAGAAGGCGCTATCGAGCAAAGCATGAAGAAGTTCAAACATTCGACAAAGAAGAATCGTGGCTACTTTTGAAATGGCCAATTAAATACGATATTTTTTTATTCTCCTTTGCTGCTGACTTGGTTGTGTTGCTAGAGCTATTTCAAGTCGCCAATAATCCTAGTGCAAACATTTATATACTTATTTAAAATTCAACATACTGAACAAAACATTATAAAACATTTTAATAACATCTTTTTGTTAATTTTCGCAGTGAAGGCATAGCATTTATACTAATTTGGTATTTAACCTACTGCTAAACATCTTTGGCATGAAAAGATCTTGCTGTAACTTCTTATGTTTGGCAATTGAGCTTTCATTGGAAATTGAAATTTTTTGTAATTGTGTATACTGAAATTGGCGCTCTACAATTGACGCTTGACAATTCAACCTATTAAAATCATAGTAAAAATTGTACATAAACATGGGTTTTTTGTTCTGTATAGAACATGTTGCAACTATTCGATTCCGAATACCTAAATAATAGTGATTCTTCTTTGAACTTCATATTTCTATTCCTTCAATACCTTTTCAAACTCGTTTGGTCATTTGCGTTCGATTTTATCTTAACTTGATTTATTATTCTAAATTTTCTAAAAACTATAAAGTATTTTTCTAAAAACTAGAGATTGTTTAGTTTCTAGTTTTGGAAAGGTTGTTGTTCTTTACCTTTTGCTACTAGGCAATTCTATCTGCAGTACGTATCGTTTTTCAGGGCAGTAATTTTCGGGTCGCCAAATTAGAATCGTTTGCCAGAAAAGTTCACTGCATGTGTCCTATCGATTTTGTGGAAGCAGGCGAAATCGATTATAATAATGACGTGCTGACAACGGATCAGGAAATAGCTTGCTTCTAGATCATCGCCATCCGTGTGCTTATTTAGTAGCACGTTCTTGACGAAGTGAGAAGCGTTTCGTTAGAAGAATTTTGAGGTGTAATTGAACCGTGAAAGGAAATTTTCAACACATGTATCGAGTGTGAGAGGGGCCTAGTTCGTCAGTAAGGACGTCCGAATAACTTCAGTGCCACTGCCTTGGATTGCGTGACACTGGTGAGTTATGATGTTCAATCGTGCTTGTCGCCATCTGTGACCATACCATGAAACGTGTACGCTTGAACCTTTATTATCGCAGCCCCGTTTCTCTCCTTCATCACCTCAAGTTTCTGGCGCGAACTATATTTCTACATATTAGGAAAATTCCGAAGGTAAGGGTACGGTAAAGTTAAAGCAACCAACCGGAAACAAGGCAGACTTTGCGGTCCATTAGGTGCAGGCTTCATTGTCTTTGACGAGCTTTCTTTTCTTTCTCTCTTTCACCCTTCAGTGTTTCTTTCTCTACTTCTAGCTCTATTTCTGGGGATCCCTTTCTATTGGTTTGTAAGTGTATGTGAAATGTATGTGCTTTGTAAGGGGAGTGTATGGTCACGTTGTGTATGTATTCAGTTTTCAATATTGATAAAGTGCAACCCAAAGTATTACAACATATATTTAATACGAAAATGAAATCTATTTCTTCGAGTAAAAAGTTCAACATATCCAAAACATCAACAACAACAACAATTTTTCATGTAGTCTTTGCTGTGTCTGGTTGGAAGATGTTCGAAGACGGTGCCTAATTAGCTTAGTGCTTCATTTTGTCCTTTACGTTTCTGCGTGCATACGATCTTACCAATTTTCCAGTCTGGTTAACATACGGATACTCTTCGTTCGTTATTCTTTTTACGTGTTTCTCCAATCGTTTCTTGGGTTTTCTTCCTGCACCGTCCACTTCCTTTTAAAGATGTGGCAAAGCTTCGGTCCGTTTGGTGGGCGGAGAAAAAACGGCATATTGAATGAAATAAAATTATGAGCACAATTAACCTATCTTGCCATGAATTTATAGGATTTAATCTTTTATTTATGAAATTGTGAAGAAAACGAAACCATTAATGAAGCTATAAATAAACAATCTATCTCCCTTCCAGCTTGAGGACGAAGCCGTACGCTGCTTCGACTCTTCTAGTCAGTTGACTGAATCGATCCAACATTCGAAACTATCGGCTCGCGCTCTTAATGTGAGAAGGTACAAAGAATAAAAAACCGTGAAGCACAAGGGAACGAACAGATTTTCTGTCTTCTTCAGGGTTGGATGCTGACTGACCAAAGAAACGAAAGGTACTGGGACATCGACCAGACAGCAAGTGGTGGAACGGAATTAACTACCCTAATGGAGCCATATAAATAAAAATAAATCTAACCATGCGATGTAGACCACGCTTACTATGGAAATCATTTAGTTTGTGGTTTTTATGCTTTGCCATCCTTTGCCGAATGAGTCGCCATCGGAAATCGAAATCCACTATTGTTTTCAACAACGATCAGAGTCTCAATTCAGTCACCCCTGTGAATAATAGCATTCCAAAGAATGGCAGTATTTAAAGTAAGGGTCTTAAAATTATGTTTAACAAATGAAGAGCGAATTCAAGGATAAGTCCAGTCTATCATCGATTAGAAACAGGCTGGCATATTTTCATTACATTCGATATTACAACATACAAATACTTAACATCGATTGTGTATTGCGCCATCAATATATTTGTTAGCTTCCCGTAAAAGTTTTACTAACCTCGAGATCATTCGATTGCACTTGCAGCACATAATTGTTTGTGTGTATTCTCGAAGGACACCGGTATATTTTTGTCCGTCCGGTATCCCATAAAAATTGGTACTTTTTAAGGACGACCAATGTTTCGGTCTACAAGCTACTTTACCTTTTTGTATGCTTTTTTGGAGACACTGCCGGATAGCCGAATGTGCACTTTGCGTGGCGAGGTCATTGAAGCAATGAGCTAACTGTTAAAAACGCGTTTTACATTTTTTGTGTATTTATGACGAATTACAGGTAAGGTTCAGTTTTTTAATGATACTCATCTATTTCGGAAACCATAGTTGGAAACAGAGTCTTCTCATTGAAAAAAATATTAGTCTAGATACAAATTTTTTGTGACCTTGTACGAAATATGAGTGTTCACCATACACCATAAAATTTCAATGATGTGTCCTTGCATGCTTTGTGAGACAGTGTTTTAAAGGGGCCTCGTAAGGTACAGGTGTACGGTAAGATCTACGACAGGATACAGATGTACGGTTTGATTTTGCACGTCGGACACGGCTATAACAAACGAACATTGAATAGAGATCAAACATTTCGAAGAAATTGAAAATAAATCATACAACATTTATTTTCTGCATAACCTATAGCATATGCATTGCAGCTATACTGTATAGAATAAATCAGAAATAAGTTAGCTGCAGTTCTCGTTGCTATTATCAGCACAAGCGACATTTGAACAACTTTACACAACTTTGATTGCGCAAATGAATGATAATCAAATAGTAATACATGTATTCATATGCTTTTGATTCCTTGATGTGCTTTAAAACTTCGCAATCATTACACAGTAATGCCGTGAAAAGAATTAATTGATTTCTTCAACATAATATATACCTTCCACCCTCAAATGCATCGTTTTGCTACTTAATAGGGACCGGAATCGAAAGCTTGGTAATAAAATATAAAGAAGCATGGCACCGACCGGCACCAGTGGTAAGCGTAAAAATGTCAGCCATTTTAACATATCATCCAAGCTTCAACTTAATTTAAAGTTATTTGCTGACCTTTTCCCTTCATATGCAGAGATGCAGGCGGGCGAACGAACAAGAAACATTGGTTAATTAACTTCTTGCCAGTGCAACGGTACAGTAGCGCAACGACCATTGACTAGCAAGGCGTGCGGCCGCCATGAAAGATCACAGATAGGCCATGTTGTGAGTGCGTCGTGTCTCGCCGCTGCATAGTTTAATCAGCAAACGTTGCATTCGCGAAAAAAGAACAGTAAAAACATTATAAAGGAACCAGGTACTGGCTAGGGTTGTATTAATACGAAAGGATCAAACAAGAACACCAGTACAAACGAGAGACTCGTTCGATTGGCATGCATTCGGACGAATAAACAAGTCGGTTGCCAGGAAAAAGAGATAAAAATTAAGTATGCACATGGCAGCGACAACGGCCTTTATAAACGGGGATGTAAAAGTTCTATTGAGAAGATAATTCTGGGAGTCGTAAATCTAACCCAGCGACGAAAACTCGCAGATAAAAAACGTGGTACCGGAAGGTTCTTTGCTCGAATCTACGCTTCATCGGCCTTCTTGCACCGATCACGAATCGCCGTGTCGTCTTCCAAACACCCCCGATGCCAGGAGCCAGGACACGAGGACCACAGCAAGCGTTGTAAATAAAAAGAAAGAGATGGCGCGAAACAACAACGAATCGTTGGCGGAAAGTCGAGCGAGAAGCAATCAAAATATGGCGATCGTTAAGAGAATCGGCCAAAGTGGCCTACGTCCTGAATGAAGCCTAACGACTTCACCAAAATGAAGCCATCGCACCACTTATATAGAACATGGCCATCTCAGCTCCTCGTGCAAAGTCCCTTGTGTTCGTATCGGATATGCGAAGATTCTTGCCGTAAAAGAAGTTGTAGAGGAAATTTATGAAAATTTTATTTTATTCTCATCCGCAGGATTCAGCGGTCGGTGGCTCAGACCTTGGGGGACCATTAAAGTAATAAATCTTCCAACTGTAGCTCATGGCTTGAGCTTCTTATGCCTCTCACAAAGCAATTGTAGTAAACTATGACTCCAAATTTTTTTTTTAGTCGTAGCTCCAATTCGATGCCAATGAGACCGTGGTACACTCAGGGGAGCAGTCAGAAAAGATATCGCAAGTCACTAAAACTGAGCGGTAGCAAACTCGGTGAAAAGTTCTACAGCGAAACGGCATACAAAGGCAGAATGACGCAGGTGGTACCCGGAAGCCTGGGCCAAAGTGAGATGGAAGCAAAAAAATGTGCACATTATTAAGATGTACGTCGACCACGTGCTTCGATGTTTCTGTAAATCGCAATGAAGCAAACTCGGAGCTCAAGTTACACATCGTTTGCGCAGTAGTGGCGTTTGCGTAGTGGCTTCAAACAATATGCAGAGCAAAGATAAGCGGGGTTGCGAGACTTAAATATCATACACAGTTTTGTTTTAGTCGAGAAAATACAAACATAAGTTCATGATCAAACACTTTTTCGTTTTCATTGGGTAACTTCCAATCTCTTTTCCCAATGGTTTCTATTTTGAAAACTATTGGTATTAATAGATGTTGTATGGAATGTTTCGCATGGTCTCTAACGGTTTCTAGCATTACACTTTTTGGTTTTGTTTCATGACTATTGACAATAGATTGCGAAGCATTTGATTGCGTGTGTTAGGCTCACTTTCCTGTTTCGCGCTGCGACAATTCTATTCCGCAACTGTGCCGATGTATGTGTGAAATGGCTCAACTCAGAACAAAGATAGCGAATCAAAAAACTAGATTCTTTGTGTACTGGCGTAGAATTTCCATCTTTTGTCACTATCTTTTCCAACGAGGAGAGCGTTTAATGTTTTTCTTCCAACTCGCACTTTCTCGACGCCCTTCCTTCTCTACGGAACACGCGATATCGAGTGGATAGCTTTCCACGCCATCGAGCAAAGGTTGTGCGCTTCAAGGAGACAGTCCAAAATCTATGTTTATAAGACTAAAATGAAGGAAAGACGGTAACCGATGGTACAAAGAGAAGGGAATTTATCGGCATAATGGCCCGCTATATCTCTTTTTTATGTTTATAAGAAAAAGAAACATTTTAATGGGAAAAGATCCTCGTACCACCCGCTTCCACGCCTGTAGGACCCTAGAGATGGGAGGAAAACTTTTCGAAAACGCACACCACCGCAAGCACAAAGCGTGGTGCAAAAAACGCGCTCGGCGATCAATAAGGCTAACGACGCTAACGCTAGGGCTAGGACTTTGAAACGTTTGCGTTTATGGAACGGCAGTAGTAGCCTCCACCATGTTTGGGCCGGGTTTGGGAGTAACTGCAAATGTTATCAACTTTCCTCCCACCAGTCTACCTATGAGAAAAGAAAGAATTTTTGCGCAAGTTTATTCCCGCAACGTGCTTTGCTGCTGTAGAAGGAAAATTGAAAATTTTCGCTTTTCCCTAGCGAGTGGCGGTCGCAGCCCCTTTCTACACGGAGTTTTGGACGATTTCGCTAAGGCATAGTTGCTGTTTTGGAGCTCTTTCATCTCGTCAACCATTTCCCTCTCTTTTGAAGCTCCAGGGAAGCTATCTTTCTAATTATATACTTAATTGAACAAAATTAAATTGGTTTCTACCTATGCCACGTCGCACGGAGAAAGAAGTAGATAACGCAAACGAGAGCTTCGACGTTTCAAAGATGCCCAAGCAACAGATGCAATGTTTCTGCGCAGATGCTCCGAATGTCTTTCAACACAATCTGACGGCTTGCCACGAAGGTGCGTCGTTATAGTTAGTTATATGGACGATTTCGTGGTATCCGAAAACTGCAGAACTTAGTATTTTAACAACTTCAGAACAATCATAGTGAGTATAAAACGAAAAACGTTTTCACATGACTGGTAACCAAGTTATTTATTTTCTTATCAGTTTATAAACGAAAGATAACTAGTAACGAAATTATTTGAGAGTAATATTCAAGAGGAACTTATATGGTAAAATATGGAACATTCATCGACCTTTGTCAAAGTCATGCGTAATGTGTTATATAGGGTGATCTTTTCTTGAAATAATTGTGTATGTATTGCTTGTGAGTGAATGTTTGAAGAGGGTTAATGCGAGACCCAACCATTTTGTCCAAAATTAAATTGAAAAGATCAAATATTGAAAGGAACAACGGTTTAAATACAACTCAAAACGTTTTTATTTCAAATAAACAAAGTAGAATTGAACATTTTGTGTAAACGTACATTTTTTTATTGTAATTTTCAATTCCTATTCTTGAGGACCATTTTAGATGTTGTCACATTGCGGAAGCTCAGATTTTACTATATTCAGGGTATTTTCTTCTGTACACTATAGTGGAACATGTTGTATTTTTGTAAGCGACCTCACGAACACTCTGAGCGAAATGATCCAAATTGAAAGAACACAATCAAAAATAAATATTTTTATTCAAAGTCAAAGGTTTATTCAAAGATTTAAAAATCGCTTGACGAATAGTGTGGTAGTTATGTTGATGGGTTAACTACTCTTAAAATATTGCAACTGATGCAAAATTCTTTTGTTTTTGTTTCGTTTCACTTATTTTTTAAATTTATTCTCTGTTCTGTTGATTACTTTTGTTCAAATTTGTACATTTCTGTAAAACTATTTGAATAGCTAACGTATTTTAGGAAAATAATATTATTGGAAAAATTCCATCTAAACTTATTTCGTGGTTTTGACGACAAAAAGTATGTTAAACACGATACACTGGGACAACATATTTCTTTACCATGCTCTTTCTTAGGAAAACCCATAAGATTCACCAATTCATAGGTTCAGGATTGGCATTGTTACTATTGTTGCTCGTCAACGAATAAATTGTAGGAATATCCATCTATATTCAGAGTATTGAAAAGTTTTTCTTATGAAAAGTTTGCAGACAAGCAATGTACTATTAACAATAAAATTCTTAAAGCAGTTTATGAAATTAACTTATTAACTTACTTCTTGCATTCAAATGTTTAGAAAGAAGGTGGAATAACAATATCTGGTAAAGGATATTTCGTCATATTCCACTATTTTTGACCCAAACGGTGATTATGCGCCAAGCATAACTTTCGTTGTTTAGTCGATTTTTTCGGGTATCAAGCTGATGCTATGGTCTCAAGTATTACATTTTTACAGGGTGAGTTCTTAGAGTGTTCCTTTGATGCTAAGCTTTGTTTGGTCCTTCTTTTGTGGCCGCTGAAGAATCGCTCTAGAAAAAAAATCCCCGCCGATTTTCCATCTCGATGGATTAGAAGTATGATTAAAACGTCATTATTTAGATAGTTTTGAGCTGTTCGAAAGTCTGAACAATCTAGCTTTAGCAAGAGCACTTCCATTGGTCGCGCTTCGAGAGCTAGGGTTCAGAAGCATTGCGCATCCTCCATGATATGCTGTAGCACAGATGGGCGGGCATTGCGCAGATTGGAACAGTTACTGATTTCGCCTTGTGGAGACCATCTAAATGCGGGACCACGCGGTGTGTATACATCACGTAAACGACCTGCGGAAAATTTTGCGTTTTTTGTAAGCCACGATCATAAGAAATTTGAGAATCCCTTAAGGAGCAGCATGAAAGTTTTCTCTTTTAGGTATTCTGAAAAGGAAATACAATTGAAGCGTGCTTCTCGTATGAAGCTAAGGAAAAGGAACATTCCTTGAGCAGATGTGAAAATGCCTTGGTCGGTTTTCACGTGACACGATTAGTCGTTTAGCACGGATGAGGTTGAGGCTAATTGTGTTCGCTTTGCAAACTACGTGAATTTTCCTGTGCTGATTTTTTAACTTGATTTCCAATTACTCTTCATGAAAAGTGTTCTGTAGCAAAACACCTCTGAAAATGAAAAATACCGCCTTTATAAGTTCGCCATCGGATGTTTTTGTGCAAGTAGATACAGCATTGACTTTCAGAAAAAAAAATTACATTGTGTACTCTCCGAAACAATGGACTGAAATTGTAGCACTGTACATTGAAAATAATCATTCAATTATGCCAACTGTAAATACTGTCCGTGCTTATTATTGCCGAACTTATTCTGACTTCTTTCTGTGGGGCTATTTGAAGAGTAATGTGTAAACCAGTCAACCGAAGATCATTGAAGAACTGAAAGCTAATATCACAGCGGAAATTGCTGCTATTATGCCGGAAATGTTGTCAAATACAATGAAAAATGCCCAGCAACAATAAAATATGCCTGCTTTTCGTGTGTTTTATGGAGGCGGTCATTTGACCGATATTGTATTCTAAGTGTATTGTCAATAAACTACATTGTATACCCTAAATAAATCTTGTTCATTTGTCAAAATAGGCTGAGAAATGGCGGAGTTGTTTAACATTTAAGGTGCCATAACTATGGCGCACCATAGCTGTTTCCGACTATACTGATGTAGCTTCCAACTTCCGTTACAAAACGGCGAACTTCTAGATAAAATAATTATACTGCAGTTTATTGAAAAGAACAAATTATTAACACTACACTACAAGGTAAAGCTAAGTAATTTTCTTTTCTTATTCAAGTTGTGGAGATCAAAATAGGAGCGTTCGCTGCTGCGTATCCTGATATCATTGCTTGGGATAAAAAACCAGTCTAGTGCAGTTTTTATTAGGTCTGATAAGGCCTGTAAGATAAGGCCTGCCGATATGGATTTCTTAGAATCAACAATTTACATAAAATTTAACGAATAAAATTTTCAAATATTTCTTCCAAAACACTGACAAATTTCAGATTGTTTAGATTGAAAATTCTGATTATTTCAGCTAGAGTCGAAAGTGCAGGAAATAGGGAAGGTTATAATCGATTATCGTGCCAAATATATCAAAGATGTAATTCAGATGAGCTAAATT
Organism: Anopheles bellator; assembly: GCF_943735745.2. Lineage (NCBI taxonomy): Eukaryota > Metazoa > Arthropoda > Insecta > Diptera > Culicidae > Anopheles > Anopheles bellator. The sequence continues at coordinate 48,441,954 of NC_071286.1, forward strand.
ACAATAAGGGGAGAATGTGCGATCCCATTGCACGCGTGCCTAGCGGCTCTTCATGTTCTCCAATAAGACACATAACCATAAAGCATTACTCTTCACATGTGCGAGTACCCATTAAGAGACACCTAACTAACTATCACTCTAATTAAAACAACCGCAATATTGCCGCGATAACGTGTTGGATTGCCCGTTACTGCCTTTGTTTTAACCCTTAAGATATGTTTTGTGCGATACTTTTTTCCACTACTATTGTGCCGCTCTCTTTTCACTACATTTTCGTGCGTGAAACGTTTACACTAGCTGGTTGCGATGATACACATATGGTACACGATACAAAATACTGCGGCAAAATGTAACAATCGATATACATTATATAATCGAATATAATATATCACTGTGTAACAGTTTGGTTTTGTTACAGAATGATCGGGCTCAGACAGACAGGAGGCTGTGTTAAGAAAGGATAAGAGAATGTTGTGGGTTAAGGTTTTATCGCTTGTTAAACGTTTTGTACTTACAGCCGACATTTAACACACTTAAAAAAGTGTTTTTCTCTGTGTTCTGCTTAATGTAATACTCATAATAAGCGGTGTAACAAAATAATTTGCACGACCCAATCGTTTGTCACATTATTATCAACTGTTTACCGGGTTTTCGTATATGTTGAAGATCAGAGCACTTTTGCTAATTTAAACGGTATCGCATAATGAGCGAAAAGGAAGCGAGTTGCAAAACCCATCAAACTTTGGATCAACTCCGACTCGACTTCACTTATGAAAATAAGCCCTTTCAATTCTCTTCTTAATTGCGTCCTTGGCTTTTAAGTGAATTGTATGTTTGTGTCCGTCAATGTATAATTAAATAATGCATATTGGCCACGTTCTGTATGGATGTCTTACGTAGGATGTCCTACGTCCTCCGCAGAACCTCACATAATGCAACTTTTCTATTGCACATTCCTGTTTCAATTAATGTTCATGGTGTTCTCAGTGTTTGTAGGATAATTGTAGAAGAGAAGAGGACATCGTTGACCGTTATTAGAAGCTAGAACATTTTGTCCCACAATTCAATTCTTCCGCAGGACTACAGAAACGGGAGTTTTGTTTTGCATCTTACAATAATGCAATGTCGTTGGAATGTTGTTGGGTTAACCAGGGTGAGTTAATGGTGCTTTTGCACCATTAAATGTAATTTATTTATCACATCATCGCCGTTTCTTTTTAACAATTTTAATGATAGTACTATTCTCGCTTACTCTTCCTTGATTCGTCCATATATTAAGGACATATGGGATGGGTTGGAGGACGAATGAAAGAACTGGGGACTACTTGCACGTAAATGATGATCACAAAAAGCGCTAGTCAGTAAGAGCTTCATCATATGGCTATTACATAGGAGTTTGTGCATCAATTCACCGAACATAATTGAGGAAATTTAAAATTCTAAACTGTTATGTTGCTTGCTTCATTGTAAGGTGTCTCACGGTCCATTCAAATGACTGTTACATAGATAATAGAATTAATGTTCTTTCAAAGCAAGAATTCATACTGCACCATCATTCCATGCCATTTATGAACAAAATTTGAAAGCCATTCGATGTACACTTTTTTAGTTTTCGATGAACAAGAGTACAATATGTATGCAATTTTTTTTATGGTTTGGTCCATGATATGCAGAGTATCATCACTACATACAAAATATGTTTTGTTAGTTCATCCGTTGGGATGGCAGAGAAGTAATATCATCTAATTATTTTATCTCTATAAAGTTTACGAACTACCAGAGTTCGAACTGGCGTTTTAAACAATCGAACTATTATCGGTGCTCCGTTAGATTTTCAGATCAGGATAATGTTTTTACTTCAATATGGAATTACGCCTATTATTATTTTAATTTAGTAACAACTGTAGAATCGACTACTGCATAGTTTTACTTGGTACATTTACTTGCTTGGAACAAAATATATTGGAATTGCTTGACAATAGTAAGGAAACAATCTTAACCCAACTTTACAAGATGTTCATAGCTGGATGTTCCTCTGCATTTCATAAAAAAATATGTGCCACCGCAGTTAAGTTGATGAAAGGTTTACACTTTTGAACTGAACGATTGAAGTAAGAGGTAATCGATGAAAATAACATTGTTGCAAGCAACGCATCACATGTGCTATGAGTAAAATTAATCGTTTTTGCAAAGCTGCATTACATTATTTCATTCAAGTTTCATGAAAGCGAATAAAATAGAAACAAACATAAAAATGTTTCGAAAACTATGTTTGCTGTACAACATCAAGCTAACAATAATGTTGATATCAGAATTAAAGTAAATGAAATAGTCATTGTTCTCTTCGACAGTTCGTTATTAGTAGTCGTATTAAAGCATAGCTGCAACTCTTAAGATTCGAAAATCGTATTCCAAAAAAACTCCGAAACACTTGAAGATACGCAAAAAACGCAAAGCAGTGCAAAAAGAGCGATCGGCACCCAGCATGGCGCCCGTGGGAAGGAAAAGGGTCAGAATTTATGTTTATAAACCCACTGGCGTGGCGTATTGTTTACTTTTAGGGTCCTGTGGGTGGGAAATAGAGAACAACGAAGAAAGTCCCTCCGCCCACCGGAATGCGCGGGCGACGGATGAGAATGGCGCTGAAGGAACATTATCGCAGCTGGAACCGACGTTCGCGGTGGTACATGGTGGCACAATATCGACATCAAGCATCAGCAACGTCAGCAACAATAGCATTGCCTTTGAGCGCTAGCTGCCGCAGTCAAGGCGGATGTTCTTTCCTTTTTCCGAAGAAGGTTTTTTCCAAGATCCCTTACGCTGCCAGTCGGTTTCCCCCACTGAATAATAAAGTTTATTTTTGCTCCGAGGAAATTGCTACGATAAATCTTTTAAATGGAGCAAGTCTTTTAATGAGGATAAATATTTCAGCTTCCTTTTGCTTCCGAACCGTGTCCTTAATGGCAGTGTGGTCGTCTCTGTGTTTGCCATTGGAAGGATACCCGAAGACCAACCCAAGAATCTTGCAAATGGGATCTTAACGAATCTCTTTTTCGTACGCCCTTGGCATGGCGAATGTGCGAAATTTCTTACGCCCCACTCTTGCACAAAGATAACGCACATCGGCTTTCGGGAGAAAAGAAAAGATGGAAGCGAAACGGCAATTTACATAAGCAGAGGTATGTTTTCGGTGGAGTTTTATTAATATTTGAACAGTCCACTGCAAAGCCAGTTTAAACTTTCCAGGGGTAGTAATGGTGGGAGGTTCTGTAAATTAGTGTAGAATTCAAATTCTACGTCCGTCCGGCTAGTGCTGCTTTCGATACCCTGAAGTCGATTCCAGATGAAAGCATTCCAGATGAGTAGAAAAAAATCGCAAGTAAAAGTATTTCAAGGTTTAAAATAGACGTGTTGTTATTGTTTAAAAATATTTTTTTCGTGTTGCGTTAAAATAATTATCATCGTTTCAAGTAACAAAGATTGTTTAATTGGATGACATGAAAGAAAAATCCCTACCAACGAGCAGAAAAAGATGTTTTCCCATTTGTAAATAACTTTTATTGATGAGAGTTTATATAAATTGTCAACAAAAAGTCAAACCATAACCATAATCATAACCAATCACAATAAACTATTCTCAGCTACTAATCAAAAGCTCCAATCCCATGAACTTTTAAAAATATTTTTCTTGAAATCAAGCTTTATAAATTCGTCGTTGTCAGACGAAAGTCTGGAAAGATGCAAAACATTAATATTTTGACGGAAATTTCCATTATAAAATAAGAGCTGTTGATTTGAATGAACAGAAATGATTTTTTCTTATCGATGGAAATTAGCTGACGTCAATCGTTTGACAAAAAATAACGACTTATATTAGTTTTGCTTGAACGAAATGAGCAGAAGTAAATACATCCATAGTTTTCGATGTGTAATGATTTTGCTTTAAATAAAATATAACGTCAATTCACAAGGCATTACATGCTTCTGCTTCAATTGGGTGAATAATTATTAATTATCAACGTTTCATTAACAGAGTTTAATCGTTCAATCTGAATCGTTTCAGGCCAGTTAATTGTTCAAATCAAATTCAAATTCGTTCAATTCTTCGGAACACAGTGACCTCTATACGTCAGAAAGTAAAACTTTATGGCGGAGTGAAATTGTCCCGGTGAAATTTCTAGCGCCAATCATACATCTTATTCAAAGAGCTTTACATGTTTGCTATCTCTTTTCATCACAATCTGCGGGTACACTGTAAACCAATAACAGTAATAAAAATATTTTTTTAAATTTTGGATTCTTTAGATGCTCATCAAATCAACCAACAAATCACACGATGAACCAAATTATAACAAATACGTTTTTTTCTGTTATCATTATTTCACTGTCACTTTTAGTACCTTTCTTTGTCGTTCATTTCTGGTATTAATCAAGGTCCGGTGGCAAAGGCGGTATTAAAATTACTTTAACAAGTGAGGATACCAATCTGAACTTTTAGCCTTTTGCGTTGCGTAAATTCAGAAAATTCATCTGTCAAAGTCGAAAGAGTGATAAAAAATTACTCTTTCTAACCAACCTTTAACAGCTAAGGTAATGGATCCTTTTTTGATATGAAAAATCAAATATTCACGTTTGACATTGCTGGTACATTTTTATTGGGAATTAGTGTAGCACTCTACTAAAACATACAATTCAATTTATGGTCAATGGTTAATTTAATTACGCGTGTATTACACATCATATGTAAAATTTAAACCAACACAGGGAAAGAAAACAAAAACGTAGAAAAAGACCGTAGATTATTTCTTAAAACAAATATGTCCGCCTTTTCACACAAATTCCCCACAGTGCAAAGATTTACAGCTTTTTTATGGCACTTTCTCAGCTTTCTCAGCTTTGGCTGCGTTCATGCTAGGAAAATAGGAAAATATGAGTGCTAGAAAATAATTTACAACTTTTATTATCAGCATGGAAGAAAACGAAAAAAAAGCTAAGGCGATTTTCTGCTGATGGTGATGATGATTTGGGAATAACTTGGAGCTCGTAAACGAAAAACGAAATACGATTTTTCCATGTTTTTCTGTGTTGTATGCAGACAATGTCATGATGTTTTACGATCGAAACTAAGCATTTTAAACTAAACTATTTCAGGTTTAAAGATCCGTTTAAACGCCGAGACCGAACAAATCAATAAATTTTAGCCAACCAACCGACCAACAATTATGATTTTTACGTGTTGCGTTTAAGTGTCACCAATTCTTGTTACATCTTTGGATTCAAATCAGAACATTGTTTTATGTACA